>NW_026776742.1:0-41357 GCF_030936135.1 Gavia stellata | reverse complement strand
TTGGAAGTTTTAGTAGGCTAAACAAGTTCAGAGCCAAAGTGTTTGTGGTTCATTTGAGAGGTTACTAGTGGGAGATGAGGACCAGCAAGAGCTTTCAGGGCTGGCACCTTTAGTGTAGGAGCAATCGCTGGACGTTCACAATTTCGGTGTTGAGCTCTGGCCAGATTGAGCAGGAGAGGCAGTGTACGTTGGAAGTTTTAGTAGGCTAAACAAGTTCAGAGCCCAAGTGTTTGTGGTTCCTTTTAGAGGTTCCCAGTGGGAGATGAGGACCAGCAAGAGCTTTCAGGGCTGGCACCTTTAGTGTAGGAGCAATCGCTGGACGTTCGCAATTTCGGTGTTGAGCTCTGGCCAGATTGAGCAGGAGAGGCTGTGTACGTTGGAAGTTTTAGTAGGCTAAACAAGTTCAGAGCCCAAGTGTTTGTGGTTTGTTTGAGAGGTTACCAGTGGGAGATGAGGACCAGCAACAGCCTTCAGGGCTGGCACCTTTAGTGTAGGAGCAATCGCTGGACATTGGCAATTTCGGTGTTGAATTTTGGCCAGATTGAGCAGGAGAGGCTGTGTACGTTGGAAGTTTTAGTAGGCTAAACAAGTTCAGAGCCCAAGTGTTTGTGGTTCGTTTGAGAGGTTACCAGTGGGAGATGAGGACCAGCAAGAGCTTTCAGGGCTGGCACCTTTAGTGTAGGAGCAATCGCTGGACGTTCGCAATTTCGGTGTTGAGCTCTGGCCAGATTGAGCAGGAGAGGCTGTGTACGTTGGAAGTTTTAGTAGCCTAAACAAGTTCAGAGGCCAAGTGTTTGTGGTTCGTTTGAGAGGTTACCAGTGGGAGATGAGGACCAGCAAGATCTTTCAGGGCTGGCACCTTTAGTGTAGGAGCAATCCCTGGACGTTCGCAGTTTCGGCGTTGAGCTCTGACGTGAATTAGCGAAAGGAAGCGATGATACGTCTGGACCTTTGAGTGTCTAAACAAGTTCAGAGCCCAAGTGTTTGTGGTTCATTTTAGAGGGTACCAGTGGGAGATGAGGACCAGCAACAGAATTCAGGGCTGGCACCGTTAGTTTAGGGACAACCACTGGACGGTCGCATTTTCGGTGATGAACTTTGGCCAGAGTTAGCAGGAGAGGCTGTGTATGTTGGAATTTTTTGATAGCCTAAACAAGTTCAGAGCCCAAGTGTTTGTGGTTCGTTTGAGAGGTTACCAGTGGGAGATGAGGACCAGCAAGATCTTTCAGGGCTGGCACCTTAGTGTAGGAGCAATCGCTGGACGTTCGCAATTTCGGTGTTGAGGTCTGACGTGAATTAGCGAAAGGAAGCGATGATACGTCTGGACCTTTGAGTGTCTAAACAAGTTCAGAGGCCAAGTGTTTGTGGTTCGTTTGAGAGGTTCCCCAGTTGGAGATGAGGACCAGCAAGAGCTTTCTAGGGCTGGCACCTTTAGTGTAGGAGCAATCCCTGGACGTTCGCAATTTCGGTGTTGAATTTTGGCCAGATTGAGCAGGAGAGGCTGTGTACGTTGGAAGTTTTAGTAGGCTAAACAAGTTCAGAGCCCAAGTGTTTGTGGTTCCTTTTAGAGGTTAGCAGAGGGAGATGAGGACCAGCAAGAGCTTTCAGGGCTGGCACCTTTAGTGTAGGAGCAATCGCTGGACGTTCGCAATTTCGGTGTGGAGCTCTGGCCAGATTGAGCAGGAGAGGCTGTGTACGTTGGAAGTTTTATTGGCTAAACAAGTTCAAAGCCCAAGTGTTTGTGGTTCGTTTGAGAGGTTACCAGTGGGAGATGAGGACCAGCAAGAGCTTTCAGGGCTGGCACCTTTAGTGTATGAGCAATCCCTGGACGTTCGCAATTTCGGTGTTGAGCTCTGGCCGAGATTGAGCAGGAGAGGCTGTGTACGTTGGAAGTTTTAGTAGGCCTAAACAAGTTCAGAGGCCAAGTGTTTGTGGTTCGTTTGAGAGGTTACCAGTGGGAGATGAGGACCAGCATAGGCTTGCAGGGCTGGCACCTTTAGTGTAGGAGCAATCGCTGGACGTTCGCAATTTCGGTGTTGAGCTCTGGCCAGATTGAGCAGGAGAGGCAGTGTACGTTGGAAGTTTTAGTAGGCTAAACAAGTTCAGAGGCCAAGTGTTTGTGGTTCGTTTGAGAGGTTACCAAGTGGGAGATGAGGACCAGCAAGAGCTTTCAGGGCTGGCACCTTTAGTGTAGGAGCAATCGCTGGACGTTCGCAATTTCGGTGTTGAGGTCTGACGTGAATTAGCGAAAGGAAGCGATGATACGTCTGGACCTTTGAGTGTCTAAACAAGTTCAGAGCCCAAGTGTTTGTGGTTCGTTTGAGAGGTTCCCCGTGGGAGATGAGGACCAGCAAGAGCTTTCAGGGCTGGCACCTTTAGTGTAGGAGCAATCCCTGGACGTTCACAATTTCGGTGTTGAATTTTGGCCAGATTGAGCAGGAGAGGCTGTGTACGTTGGAAGTTTTAGTAGCCTAAACAAGTTCAGAGCCCAAGTGTTTGTGGTTCCTTTTAGAGGTTACCAGAGGGAGATGAGGACCAGCAAGAGCTTTCAGGGCTGGCACCTTTAGTGTAGGAGCAAATCGCTGGACGTTCGCAATTTCGTGTGGGAGCTCTGGCCAGTTTGAGCAGGAGAGGCTGTGTACGTTGGAAGTTTTATTGGCTAAACAAGTTCAAAGCCCAAGTGTTGTGGTTCGTTTGAGAGGTTACCAGTGGGAGATGAGGACCAGCAAGAGCTTTCAGGGCTGGCACCTTTAGTGTAGGAGCAATCGCTGGACGTTCGCAATTTCGGTGTTGAGCTCTGGCCAGATTGAGCAGGAGAGGCTGTGTACGTTGGAAGTTTTATTGGCTAAACAAGTTCAAAGCCCAAGTGTCTGTGGTTCGTTTGAGAGGTTACCAGTGGGAGATGAGGACCAGCAAGAGCTTTCAGGGCTGGCACCTTTAGTGTAGGAGCAATCGCTGGACGTTCGCAATTTCGGTGTTGAGCTCTGGCCAGATTGAGCAGGAGAGGCTGTGTACGTTGGAAGTTTTAGTAGCCTAAACAAGTTCAGAGGCCAAGTGTTTGTGGTTCGTTTGAGAGGTTACAGTGGAGATGAGGACCAGCAAGAGCTTTCAGGGCTGGCACCTTTAGTGTAGGAGCAATCCCTGGACGTTCGCAATGTCGGTGTTGAGCTCTGGCCAGATTGAGCAGGAGAGGCTGTGTACGTTGGAAGTTTTAGTAGGCTAAACAAGTTCAGAGCCCATGTGTTTGTGGTTCGTTTGAGAGGTTACGAGTGGGAGATGAGGACCAGCAAGAGCTTTCAGGGCTGGCACCTTTAGTGCAGGAGCAATCGCTGGACGTTTGCAATTTCGGTGTTGAGGTCTGACGTGAATTAGCGAAAGGAAGCGATGATACGTCTGGACCTTTGAGTGTCTAAACAAGTTCAGAGGCCAAGTGTTTGTGGTTCGTTTGAGAGGTTCCCAGTGGGAGATGAGGACCAGCAAGAGGCTTTCAGGGCTGGCACCTTTAGTGTAGGAGCAATCCCTGGACGTTCACAATTTCGGTGTTGAATTTTGGCCAGATTGAGCAGGAGAGGCTGTGTACGTTGGAAGTTTTAGTAGCCTAAACAAGTTCAGAGCCCAAGTGTTTGTGGTTCCTTTTAGAGGTTACCAGAGGGAGATGAGGACCAGCAAGAGCTTTCAGGGCTGGCACCTTTAGTGTAGGAGCAATCGCTGGACGTTCGCAATTTCGGTGTGGAGCTCTGGCCAGATTGAGCAGGAGAGGCTGTGTACGTTGGAAGTTTTATTGGCTAAACAAGTTCAAAGCCCAAGTGTCTGTGGTTCGTTTGAGAGGTTACCAGTGGGAGATGAGGACCAGCAAGAGCTTTCAGGGCTGGCACCTTTAGTGTAGGAGCAATCGCTGGACGTTCGCAATTTCGGTGTTGAGCTCTGGCCAGATTGAGCAGGAGAGGCTGTGTACGTTGGAAGTTTTAGTAGCCTAAACAAGTTCAGAGGCCAAGTGTTTGTGGTTCGTTTGAGAGGTTACCAGTGGAGATGAGGACCAGCATAGGCTTTCAGGGCTGGCACCTTTAGTGTAGGAGCAATCGCTGGACGTTCGCAATTTCGGTGTTGAGCTCTGGCCAGATTGAGCAGGAGAGGCAGTGTACGTTGGAAGTTTTAGTAGGCTAAACAAGTTCAGAGGCCAAGTGTTTGTGGTTCGTTTGAGAGGTTACCAGTGGGAGATGAGGACCAGCAAGAGCTTTCAGGGCTGGCACTTTAGTGTAGGAGCAATCCCTGGACGTTCGCAATGTCGGTGTTGAGCTCTGGCCAGATTGAGCAGGAGAGGCTGTGTACGTTGGAAGTTTTAGTAGGCTAAACAAGTTCAGAGCCCAAGTGTTTGTGGTTTGTTTGAGAGGTTACCAGTGGGAGATGAGGACCAGCGAGAGCTTTCAGGGCTGGCACCTTTAGTGTAGGAGCAATCCCTGGACGTTCGCAATTTCGGTGTTGAGCTCTGGCCAGATTGAGCAGGAGAGGCTGTGTACGTTGGAAGTTTTAGTAGGCTAAACAAGTTCAGAGGCCAAGTGTTTGTGGTTCGTTTGAGAGGTTACCAGTGGAGATGAGGACCAGCAAGAGCTTTCAGGGCTGGCACCTTTAGTGTAGGAGCAATCGCAGGACGTTCGCAATTTCGGTGTTGAGCTCTGGCCAGATTGAGCAGGAGAGGCTGTGTACGTTGGAAGTTTTAGTAGGCTAAACAAGTTCAGAGGCCAAGTGTTTGTGGTTCGTTTGAGAGGTTACCAGTGGGGAGATGAGACCAGCAAGAGCTTTCAGGGCTGGCACCTTTAGTGTAGGAGCAATCCCTGGACGTTCACAATTTCGGTGTTGAATTTTGGCCAGATTGAGCAGGAGAGGCTGTGTACGTTGGAAGTTTTAGTAGGCTAAACAAGTTCAGAGCCCAAGTGTTTCTGGTTGCTTTTAGAGGTTACCAGAGGGAGATGAGGACCAGCAAGAGCTTTCAGGGCTGGCACCTTTAGTGTAGGAGCAATCGCTGGACGTTCGCAATGTCGGTGTTGAGGCTCTGGCCAGATTGAGCAGGAGAGGCTGTGTACGTTGGAAGTTTTAGTAGGCTAAACAAGTTCAGAGCCCATGTGTTTGTGGTTCGTTTGAGAGGTTACGAGTGGGAGATGAGGACCAGCAAGAGCTTTCAGGGCTGGCACCTTTAGTGCAGGAGCAATCGCTGGACGTTTGCAATTTCGGTGTTGAGGTCTGACGTGAATTAGCGAAAGGAAGCGATGATACGTCTGGACCTTTGAGTGTCTAAACAAGTTCAGAGGCCAAGTGTTTGTGGTTCGTTTGAGAGGTTCCCAGTGGGAGATGAGGACCAGCAAGAGCTTTCAGGGCTGGCACCTTTAGTGTATGAGCAATCCTGGACGTTCACAATTTCGGTGTTGAATTTTGGCCAGATTGAGCAGGAGAGGCTGTGTACGTTGGAAAGTTTTAGTAGCCTAAACAAGTTCAGAGCCCAAGTGTTTGTGGTTCCTTTTAGAGGTTACCAGAGGGAGATGAGGACCAGCAAGAGCTTTCAGGGCTGGCACCTTTAGTGTAGGAGCAATCGCTGGACGTTCGCAATTTCGGTGTGGAGCTCTGGCCAGATTGAGCAGGAGAGGCTGTGTACGTTGGAAGTTTTATTGGCTAAACAAGTTCAAAGCCCAAGTGTCTGTGGTTCGTTTGAGAGGTTACCAGTGGGAGATGAGGACCAGCAAGAGCTTTCAGGGCTGGCACCTTTAGTGTAGGAGCAATCGCTGGACGTTCGCAATTTCGGTGTTGAGCTCTGGCCAGATTGAGCAGGAGAGGCTGTGTACGTTGGAAGTTTTAGTAGCCTAAACAAAAGTTCAGAGGCCAAGTGTTTGTGGTTCGTTTGAGAGGTTACCAGTGGGAGATGAGGACCAGCATAGGCTTTCAGGGCTGGCACCTTTAGTGTAGGAGCAATCGCTGGACGTTCGCAATTTCGGTGTTGAGCTCTGGCCAGATTGAGCAGGAGAGGCAGTGTACGTTGGAAGTTTTAGTAGGCTAAACAAGTTCAGAGGCCAAGTGTTTGTGGTTCGTTTGAGAGGTTACCAGTGGGAGATGAGGACCAGCAAGAGCTTTCAGGGCTGGCACCTTTAGTGTAGGAGCAATCCCTGGACGTTCGCAATGTCGGTGTTGAGCTCTGGCCAGATTGAGCAGGAGAGGCTGTGTACGTTGGAAGTTTTAGTAGGCTAAACAAGTTCAGAGCCCAAGTGTTTGTGGTTTGTTTGAGAGGTTACCAGTGGGAGATGAGGACCAGCGAGAGCTTTCAGGGCTGGCACCTTTAGTGTAGGAGCAATCGCTGGACGTTCGCAATTTCGGTGTTGAGCTCTGGCCAGATTGAGCAGGAGAGGCTGTGTACGTTGGAAGTTTTAGTAGGCTAAACAAGTTCAGAGGCCAAGTGTTTGTGGTTCGTTTGAGAGGTTACCAGTGGGAGATGAGGACCAGCAAGAGCTTTCAGGGCTGGCACCTTTAGTGTAGGAGCAATCGCAGGACGTTCGCAATTTCGGTGTTGAGCTCTGGCCAGATTGAGCAGGAGAGGCTGTGTACGTTGGAAGTTTTAGTAGGCTAAACAAGTTCAGAGCCCAAGTGTTTGTGGTTCGTTTGAGAGGTTACCAGTGGGAGATGAGGACCAGCAAGAGCTTTCAGGGCTGGCACCTTTAGTGTAGGAGCAATCCCTGGACGTTCACAATTTCGGTGTTGAATTTTGGCCAGATTGAGCAGGAGAGGCTGTGTACGTTGGAAGTTTTAGTAGGCTAAACAAGTTCAGAGCCCAAGTGTTTGTGGTTGCTTTTAGAGGTTACCAGAGGGAGATGAGGACCAGCAAGAGCTTTCAGGGCTGGCACCTTTAGTGTAGGAGCAATCGCTGGACGTTCGCAATGTCGGTGTTGAGCTCTGGCCAGATTGAGCAGGAGAGGCTGTGTACGTTGGAAGTTTTAGTAGGCTAAACAAGTTCAGAGCCCAAGTGTTTGTGGTTCGTTTGAGAGGTTACCAGTGGGAGATGAGGACCAGCAAGAGCTTTCAGGGCTGGCACCTTTAGTGTAGGAGCAATCGCTGGACGTTCGCAATTTCGGTGTTGAGCTCTGGCCAGATTGAGCAGGAGAGGCAGTGTACGTTGGAAGTTTTAGTAGGCTAAACAAGTTCAGAGGCCAAGTGTTTGTGGTTCGTTTGAGAGGTTCGCAGTGGGAGATGAGGACCAGCAAGAGCTTTCAGGACTGGCACCTTTAGTGTAGGAGCAATCGCTGGATGTTCGCAATTTCGGTGTTGAGCTCTGGCCAGATTGAGCAGGAGAGGCTGTGTACGTTGGAAGTTTTAGTAGGCTAAACAAGTTCAGAGGCCAAGTGTTTGTGGTTCGTTTGAGAGGTTACCAGTGGGAGATGAGGACCAGCAAGAGCTTTCAGGGCTGGCACCTTTAGTGTAGGAGCAATCGCTGGACGTTCGCAATTTCGGTGTTGAGCTCTGGCCAGATTGATCAGGAGAGGCTGTGTACGTTGGAAGTTTTAGTAGGCTAAACAAGTTCAGAGCCCAAGTGTTTGTGGTTGCTTTTAGAGGTTACCAGAGGGAGATGAGGACCAGCAAGAGCTTTCAGGGCTGGCACCTTTAGTGTAGGAGCAATCGCTGGACGTTCGCAATGTCGGTGTTGAGCTCTGGCCAGATTGAGCAGGAGAGGCTGTGTACGTTGGAAGTTTTAGTAGGCTAAACAAGTTCAGAGCCCAAGTGTTTGTGGTTCGTTTGAGAGGTTACCAGTGGGAGATGAGGACCAGCAAGAGCTTTCAGGGCTGGCACCTTTAGTGTAGGAGCAATCGCTGGACGTTCGCAATTTCGGTGTTGAGCTCTGGCCAGATTGAGCAGGAGAGGCAGTGTACGTTGGAAGTTTTAGTAGGCTAAACAAGTTCAGAGGCCAAGTGTTTGTGGTTCGTTTGAGAGGTTCCCAGTGGGAGATGAGGACCAGCAAGAGCTTTCAGGACTGGCACCTTTAGTGTAGGAGCAATCGCTGGATGTTCGCAATTTCGGTGTTGAGCTCTGGCCAGATTGAGCAGGAGAGGCTGTGTACGTTGGAAGTTTTAGTAGGCTAAACAAGTTCAGAGGCCAAGTGTTTGTGGTTCGTTTGAGAGGTTACCAGTGGGAGATGAGGACCAGCAAGAGCTTTCAGGGCTGGCACCTTTAGTGTAGGAGCAATCGCTGGACATTGGCAATTTCGGTGTTGAATTTTGGCCAGATTGAGCAGGAGAGGCTGTGTACGTTGGAAGTTTTAGTAGGCTAAACAAGTTCAGAGGCCAAGTGTTTGTGGTTCGTTTGAGAGGTTACCAGTGGGAGATGAGGACCAGCAAGAGCTTTCAGGGCTGGCACCTTTAGTGTAGGAGCAATCGCTGGACGTTTGCAATTTCGGTGTTGAGCTCTGGCCAGATTGAGCAGGAGAGGCTGTGTACGTTGGAAGTTTTAGTAGCCTAAACAAGTCCAGAGCCCAAGTGTTTGTGGTTCGTTTGAGAGGTTACCAGTGGGAGATGAGGACCAGCGAGAGCTTTCAGGGCTGGCACCTTTAGTGTAGGAGCAATCCCTGGACGTTCGCAATTTCAGTGTTGAGCTCTGGCCAGATTGAGCAGGAGAGGCTGTGTACGTTGGAAGTTTTAGTAGGCTAAACAAGTTCAGAGCCCAAGTGGTTGTGGTTCGTTTGAGAGGTTACCAGTGGGAGATGAGGACCAGCAAGAGCTTTCAGGGCTGGCACCTTTAGTGTAGGAGCAATCGCTGGACGTTCGCAATGTCGGTGTTGAGCTCTGGCCAGATTGAGCAGGAGAGGCTGTGTACGTTGGAAGTTTTAGTAGGCTAAACAAGTTCAGAGGCCAAGTGTTTGTGGTTCGTTGGAGAGGTTACCAGTGGGAGATGGGGACCAGCAAGAGCTTTCAGGGCTGGCACCTTTAGTGTAGGAGCAATCGCTGGACGTTCGCAATTTCGGTGTTTAGCTCTGGCCAGATTGAGCAGGAGAGGCTGTGTACGTTGGAATTTTTAGTAGGCTAAACAAGTTCAGAGCCCAAGTGTTTGTGGTTCGTTTGAGAGGTTACCAGTGGGAGATGAGGACCAGCAAGAGCTTTCAGGGCTGGCACCTTTAGTGTAGGAGCAATCGCTGGACGTTCGCAATTTCGGTGTTGAGCTCTGGCCGGATTGAGCAGGAGAGGCTGTGTACGTTGGAAGTTTTAGTAGGCTAAACAAGTTCAGAGCCCAAGTGTTTGTGGTTCGTTTGAGAGGTTACCAGTGGGAGATGAGGACCAGCAAGACCTTTCAGGGCTGGCACCTTTAGTGTAGGAGCAATCCCTGGACGTTCGCAATGTCGGTGTTGAGCTCTGGCCAGATTGAGCAGGAGAGGCTGTGTACGTTGGAAGTTTTAGTAGGCTAAACAAGTTCAGAGCCCAAGTGTTTGTGGTTCGTTTGAGAGGTTACGAGTGGGAGATGAGGACCAGCAAGAGCTTTCAGGGCTGGCACCTTTAGTGCAGGAGCAATCGCTGGACGTTTGCAATTTCGGTGTTGAGGTCTGACGTGAATTAGCGAAAGGAAGCGATGATACGTCTGGACCTTTGAGTGTCTAAACAAGTTCAGAGGCCAAGTGTTTGTGGTTCTTTTGAGAGGTTCCCAGTGGGAGATGAGGACCAGCAAGAGCTTTCAGGGCTGGCACCTTTAGTGTAGGAGCAATCCCTGGACGTTCACAATTTCGGTGTTGAATTTTGGCCAGATTGAGCAGGAGAGGCTGTATACGTTGGAAGTTTTAGTAGCCTAAACAAGTTCAGAGCCCAAGTGTTTGTGGTTCCTTTTAGAGGTTACCAGAGGGAGATGAGGACCAGCAAGAGCTTTCAGGGCTGGCACCTTTAGTGTAGGAGCAATCGCTGGACGTTCGCAATTTCGGTGTGGAGCTCTGGCCAGATTGAGCAGGAGAGGCTGTGTACGTTGGAAGTTTTATTGGCTAAACAAGTTCAAAGCCCAAGTGTCTGTGGT
Source organism: Gavia stellata (assembly GCF_030936135.1). NCBI lineage: Eukaryota > Metazoa > Chordata > Aves > Gaviiformes > Gaviidae > Gavia > Gavia stellata. Next base: position 31,334 of record NW_026776742.1, on the reverse strand, counting down.
TCGTTTGAGAGGTTACCAGTGGGAGATGAGGACCAGCAAGAGCTTTCAGGGCTGGCACCTTTAGTGTAGGAGCAATCGCTGGACGTTCGCAATTTCGGTGTTGAGCTCTGGCCAGATTGAGCAGGAGAGGCTGTGTACGTTGGAAGTTTTAGTAGCCTAAACAAGTTCAGAGGCCAAGTGTTTGTGGTTCGTTTGAGAGGTTACCAGTGGGAGATGAGGACCAGCATAGGCTTTCAGGGCTGGCACCTTTAGTGTAGGAGCAATCGCTGGACGTTCGCAATTTCGGTGTTGAGCTCTGGCCAGATTGAGCAGGAGAGGCTGTGTACGTTGGAAGTTTTAGTAGGCTAAACAAGTTCAGAGGCCAAGTGTTTGTGGTTCGTTTGAGAGGTTACCAGTGGGAGATGAGGACCAGCAAGAGCTTTCAGGGCTGGCACCTTTAGTGTAGGAGCAATCCCTGGACGTTCGCAATGTCGGTGTTGAGCTCTGGCCAGATTGAGCAGGAGAGGCTGTGTACGTTGGAAGTTTTAGTAGGCTAAACAAGTTCAGAGCCCAAGTGTTTGTGGTTTGTTTGAGAGGTTACCAGTGGGAGATGAGGACCAGCGAGAGCTTTCAGGGCTGGCACCTTTAGTGTAGGAGCAATCGCTGGACGTTCGCAATTTCGGTGTTGAGCTCTGGCCAGATTGAGCAGGAGAGGCTGTGTACGTTGGAAGTTTTAGTAGGCTAAACAAGTTCAGAGGCCAAGTGTTTGTGGTTCGTTTGAGAGGTTACCAGTGGGAGATGAGGACCAGCAAGAGCTTTCAGGGCTGGCACCTTTAGTGTAGGAGCAATCGCAGGACGTTCGCAATTTCGGTGTTGAGCTCTGGCCAGATTGAGCAGGAGAGGCTGTGTACGTTGGAAGTTTTAGTAGGCTAAACAAGTTCAGAGGCCAAGTGTTTGTGGTTCGTTTGAGAGGTTACCAGTGGGAGATGAGGACCAGCAAGAGCTTTCAGGGCTGGCACCTTTAGTGTAGGAGCAATCCCTGGATGTTCACAATTTCGGTGTTGAATTTTGGCCAGATTGAGCAGGAGAGGCTGTGTACGTTGGAAGTTTTAGTAGGCTAAACAAGTTCAGAGCCCAAGTGTTTGTGGTTGCTTTTAGAGGTTACCAGAGGGAGATGAGGACCAGCAAGAGCTTTCTGGGCTGGCACCTTTAGTGTAGGAGCAATCGCTGGACGTTCGCAATGTCGGTGTTGAGCTCTGGCCAGATTGAGCAGGAGAGGCTGTGTACGTTGGAAGTTTTAGTAGGCTAAACAAGTTCAGAGCCCAAGTGTTTGTGGTTCGTTTGAGAGGTTACCAGTGGGAGATGAGGACCAGCAAGAGCTTTCAGGGCTGGCACCTTTAGTGTAGGAGCAATCGCTGGACGTTCGCAATTTCGGTGTTGAGCTCTGGCCAGATTGAGCAGGAGAGGCAGTGTACGTTGGAAGTTTTAGTAGGCTAAACAAGTTCAGAGGCCAAGTGTTTGTGGTTCGTTTGAGAGGTTCCCAGTGGGAGATGAGGACCAGCAAGAGCTTTCAGGACTGGCACCTTTAGTGTAGGAGCAATCGCTGGATGTTCGCAATTTCGGTGTTGAGCTCTGGCCAGATTGAGCAGGAGAGGCTGTGTACGTTGGAAGTTTTAGTAGCCTAAACAAGTTCAGAGCCCAAGTGTTTGTGGTTCGTTTGAGAGGTTACCAGTGGGAGATGAGGACCAGCAAGAGCTTTCAGGGCTGGCACCTTTAGTGTAGGAGCAATCGCTGGACATTGGCAATTTCGGTGTTGAATTTTGGCCAGATTGAGCAGGAGAGGCTGTGTACGTTGGAAGTTTTAGTAGGCTAAACAAGTTCAGAGGCCAAGTGTTTGTGGTTCGTTTGAGAGGTTACCAGTGGGAGATGAGGACCAGCAAGAGCTTTCAGGGCTGGCACCTTTAGTGTAGGAGCAATCGCTGGACGTTTGCAATTTCGGTGTTGAGCTCTGGCCAGATTGAGCAGGAGAGGCTGTGTACGTTGGAAGTTTTAGTAGCCTAAACAAGTCCAGAGCCCAAGTGTTTGTGGTTCGTTTGAGAGGTTACCAGTGGGAGATGAGGACCAGCGAGAGCTTTCAGGGCTGGCACCTTTAGTGTAGGAGCAATCGCTGGACGTTCGCAATTTCAGTGTTGAGCTCTGGCCAGATTGAGCAGGAGAGGCTGTGTACGTTGGAAGTTTTAGTAGCCTAAACAAGTTCAGAGCCCAAGTGTTTGTGGTTCGTTTGAGAGGTTACCAGTGGGAGATGAGGACCAGCAAGAGCTTTCAGGGCTGGCACCTTTAGTGTAGGAGCAATCGCTGGACGTTCGCAATTTCGGTGTTGAGCTCTGGCCGGATTGAGCAGGAGAGGCTGTGTACGTTGGAAGTTTTAGTAGGCTAAACAAGTTCAGAGGCCAAGTGTTTGTGGTTCGTTTGAGAGGTTACCAGTGGGAGATGAGGACCAGCAAGACCTTTCAGGGCTGGCACCTTTAGTGTAGGAGCAATCCCTGGACGTTCGCAATGTCGGTGTTGAGCTCTGGCCAGATTGAGCAGGAGAGGCTGTGTACGTTGGAAGTTTTAGTAGGCTAAACAAGTTCAGAGCCCATGTGTTTGTGGTTCGTTTGAGAGGTTACCAGTGGGAGATGAGGACCAGCAAGAGCTTTCAGGGCTGGCACCTTTAGTGTAGGAGCAATCCCTGGACGTTCGCAATGTCGGTGTTGAGCTCTGGCCAGATTGAGCAGGAGAGGCTGTGTACGTTGGAAGTTTTAGTAGGCTAAACAAGTTCAGAGCCCAAGTGTTTGTGGTTCGTTTGAGAGGTTACCAGTGGGAGATGAGGACCAGCAAGAGCTTTCAGGGCTGGCACCTTTAGTGTAGGAGTAATCCCTGGACGTTCGCAGTTTCGGCGTTGAGCTCTGACATGAATTAGCTAAAGGAAGCGATGATACGTCTGGACATTTGAGTGTCTAAACAAGTTCAGAGGCCAAGTGTTTGTGGTTCGTTTGAGAGGTTACCAGTGGGAGATGAGGACCAGCAAGAGCTTTCAGGGCTGGCACCTTTAGTGTAGGAGCAATCGCTGGACGTTCGCAATTTCAGTGTTGAGCTCTGACGTGAATTAGTGAAAGGAAGCGATGATACGTCTGGACCTTTTAGTGTCTAAACAAGTTCAGAGCCCAAGTGTTTGTGGTTCGTTTGAGAGGTTACCAGTGGGAGATGAGGACCAGCACCAGCTTTCAGGCCTGGCACCTTTAGAGTAGGAGCAATCGCTGGACGTTCGCAATTTCGGTGTTGAGCTCTGGCCAGGTTGAGCACGAGAGGCTGTGTACGTTGGAAGTTTTAGTAGGCTAAACAAGTTCAGAGCCCAAGAGGTTGTGGTTCGTTTGAGAGGTTACCAGTTGGAGATGAGGACCAGCAACAGATTTCAGGGGTGGCACCTTTAGTGTAGGAGTAATCGCTGGACGTTCGCAATTTCAGTGTTGAGCTCTGACGTGAATTAGTGACAGGAAGCGATGATATGTCTGGACCTTTGAGTGTCTAAACAAGTTCAGAGTCCAAGTGTTTGTGGTTCGTTTTAGAGGTTCCCAGTGGGAGATGAGGACCAGCACCAGGATTCAGGGCTGGAACCTTTAGTGTAGGAACAATCACTGGACGGTCGCAATTTCGGTGATGAACTTTAGCCAGATTGAGCAGGAGAGGCTGTGTACGTTGGAAGTTTTAGTAGGCTAAAGAAGTTCAGAGCCCAAGTGTTTGTGGTTCGTTTGAGAGGTTCCCAGTGGGAGATGAGGACCAGCAACAGCTTTCAGGGCTGGCACCTTTAGTGTAGGAGCAATCGCTGGACGTTCGCAATTTCGGTGTTGAGCTCTGGCCGGATTGAGCAGGAGAGGCTGTGTACGTTGGAAGTTTTAGTAGGCTAAACAAGTTCAGAGGCCAAGTGTTTGTGGTTCGTTTGAGAGGTTACCAGTGGGAGATGAGGACCAGCAAGACCTTTCAGGGCTGGCACCTTTAGTGTAGGAGCAATCCCTGGACGTTCGCAATGTCGGTGTTGAGCTCTGGCCAGATTGAGCAGGAGAGGCTGTGTACGTTGGAAGTTTTAGTAGGCTAAACAAGTTCAGAGCCCATGTGTTTGTGGTTCGTTTGAGAGGTTACCAGTGGGAGATGAGGACCAGCAAGAGCTTTCAGGGCTGGCACCTTTAGTGTAGGAGCAATCCCTGGACGTTCACAATTTCAGTGTTGAGCTCTGGCCAGATTGAGCAGGAGAGGCTGTGTACGTTGGAAGTTTTAGTAGGCTAAACAAGTTCAGAGCCCAAGTGTTTGTGGTTCGTTTGAGAGGTTACCAGTGGGAGATGAGGACCAGCAAGAGCTTTCAGGGCTGGCACCTTTAGTGTAGGAGCAATCCCTGGACGTTCGCAGTTTCGGCGTTGAGCTCTGACATGAATTAGCTAAAGGAAGCGATGATACGTCTGGACATTTGAGTGTCTAAACAAGTTCAGAGACCAAGTGTTTGTGGTTCGTTTGAGAGGTTACCAGTGGGAGATGAGGACCAGCAAGAGCTTTCAGGGCTGGCACCTTTAGTGTAGGAGCAATCGCTGGACGTTCGCAATTTCAGTGTTGAGCTCTGACGTGAATTAGTGAAAGGAAGCGATGATACGTCTGGACCTTTTAGTGTCTAAACAAGTTCAGAGCCCAAGTGTTTGTGGTTCGTTTGAGAGGTTACCAGTGGGAGATGAGGACCAGCACCAGCTTTCAGGCCTGGCACCTTTAGAGTAGGAGCAATCGCTGGACGTTCGCAATTTCGGTGTTGAGCTCTGGCCAGGTTGAGCACGAGAGGCTGTGTACGTTGGAAGTTTTAGTAGGCTAAACAAGTTCAGAGCCCAAGAGGTTGTGGTTCGTTTGAGAGGTTACCAGTTGGAGATGAGGACCAGCAACAGATTTCAGGGGTGGCACCTTTAGTGTAGGAGTAATCGCTGGACGTTCGCAATTTCAGTGTTGAGCTCTGACGTGAATTAGTGACAGGAAGCGATGATATGTCTGGACCTTTGAGTGTCTAAACAAGTTCAGAGTCCAAGTGTTTGTGGTTCGTTTTAGAGGTTACCAGTGGGAGATGAGGACCAGCACCAGGATTCAGGGCTGGAACCTTTAGTGTAGGAACAATCGCTGGACGTTCGCAATTTCGGTGTTGAGCTCTGGCCAGGTTGAGCACGAGAGGCTGTGTACGTTGGAAGTTTTAGTAGGCTAAACAAGTTCAGAGCCCAAGAGGTTGTGGTTCGTTTGAGAGGTTACCAGTTGGAGATGAGGACCAGCAACAGATTTCAGGGGTGGCACCTTTAGTGTAGGAGTAATCGCTGGACGTTCGCAATTTCAGTGTTGAGCTCTGACGTGAATTAGTGACAGGAAGCGATGATATGTCTGGACCTTTGAGTGTCTAAACAAGTTCAGAGTCCAAGTGTTTGTGGTTCGTTTTAGAGGTTACCAGTGGGAGATGAGGACCAGCACCAGGATTCAGGGCTGGAACCTTTAGTGTAGGAACAATCACTGGACGTTCGCAATTTCGGTGTTGACCTCTGGCCAGTTGAGCAGGAGAGGGCGTGTACGTTGGAAGCTTTAGTAGGCTAAACAAGTTCAGAGCCCAAGTGTTTGTGGTTCGTTTGAGAGGTTACTAGTGGGAGATGAGGACCAGCAAGATCTTTCAGGGCTGGCACCTTTAGTGTAGGAACAATCGCTGGACGTTCGCAATTTCGGTGTTGAGCTCTGGCCAGATTGAGCAGGAGAGGCTGTGTACGTTGGAAGTTTTATTAGCTAAACAAGTTCAGAGGCCAAGTGTCTGTGGTTCGTTTGAGAGGTTACCAGTGGGAGATGAGGACCAGCAAGAGCTTTCAGGGCTGGCACCTTTAGTGTAGGAGCAATCGCTGGACGTTCGCAATTTCGGTGTTGAGCTCTGGCCAGATTGAGCAGGAGAGGCTGTGTACGTTGGAAGTTTTAGTAGGCTAAAGAAGTTCAGAGCCCAAGTGTTTGTGGTTCTTTTCAGAGGTTACCAGTGGGAGATGAGGACCAGCAAGAGCTTTCAGGGCTGGCACCTTTAGTGTAGGAGGAATTGCTGGACGTTCGCATTTTCAGTGTTGAGCTCTGACATGAATTAGCGAAAGGAAGCGATGATATGTCTGGACCTTTGAGTGTCTAAACAAGTTCAGAGCCCAAGTGTTTGTGGTTCGTTTGAGAGGTTACCAGTGGGAGATGAGGACTAGCAACAGCATTCAGGCATGGCACCTTTAGTCTGGGAGCAACCGCTGGACGTTTGCAATTTCGGTGTTGAACTTTGGCCAGATTGAGCAGGAGAGGCTGTGTACGTTGGAAGTTTTAGTAGGCTAAACAAGCTCAGAGCCCAAGTGTTTGTGGTTCGTTTGAGAGGTTACCAGTGGGAGATGAGGACCAGCAAGAGCTTTCAGGGCTGGCACCTTTAGTGTAGGAGCAATCGCTGGACGTTCGCAATTTCAGTGTTGAACTCTGACGTGAATTAGCGAAAGGAAGCGATGATACGTCTGGACCTTTGAGTGTCTAAACCAGTTCAGAGCCCAAGTGGTTGTGGTTCGTTTGAGAGGTTACCAGTGGGAGATGAGGACCAGCAAGAGCTTTCAGGGCTGGCACCTTTAGTGTAGGAGCAATCGCTGGACGTTCGCAATTTCAGTGTTGAGCTCTGACGTGAATTAGTGAAAGGAAGCGATGATACGTCTGGACCTTTTAGTGTCTAAACAATTTCAGAGCCCAAGTGTTTGTGGTTCGTTTGAGAGGTTACCAGTGGGAGATGAGGACCAGCAACAGCTTTCAGGGCTGGCACCTTTAGTGTAGGAGCAATCGCTGGACGTTCGCAATTTCAGTGTTGAGCTCTGACGTAAATTAGCGAAAGGAAGCAATGATACGTCTGGACCTTTGAGTGTCTAAACAAGTTCAGAGGCCAAGTGTTTGTGGTTCGTTTTAGAGGTTACCAGTGGGAGATGAGGACCAGCAACAGCTTTCAGGGCTGGCACCTTTAGAGTAAGAGCAATCGCTGGACGTTCGCAATGTCGGTGTTGAGCTCTGGCCAGATTGAGCAGGAGAGGCTGTGTACGTTGGAAGTTTTAGTAGGCTAAGGAAGTTCAGAGCCCATGTGTTTGTGGTTCTTTTTAGAGGTTACCAGTGGGAGATGAGGACCAGTAAGATCTTTCAGGGCTGGCTTCTTTAGTGTAGGAGCAATCGCTGGACGTTCGCAATTTCGGTGTTGAGCTCTGACGTGAATTAGCGAAAGGAAGCAATGATACGTCTGGACCTTTGAGTGTCTAAACAAGTTCAGAGCCCAAGTGTTTGTGGTTCATTTTAGAGGGTACCAGTGGGAGATGAGGACCAGCAACAGAATTCAGGGCTTGCACCGTTAGTTTAGGAACAACCACTGGACGGTCGCATTTTCGGTGATGAACTTTGGCCAGAGTGAGCAGGAGAGGCTGTGTATGTTGGAATTTTTTGATAGCCTAAACAAGTTCAGAGCCCAAGTGTTTGTGGTTCGTTTTAGAGGTTACCAGTGGGAGATGAGGACCAGCAAGAGCTTTCAGGGCTGGCACCTTTAGTGTAGGAGCAATCGCTGGACGTTCGCAATGTCGGTGTTGAGCTCTGGCCAGATTGAGCAGGAGAAGCAGTGTACGTTAGAAGTTTTAGTAGGCTAAACAAGTTCAGAGGCCAAGTGTTTGTGGTTCGTTTGAGAGGTTACCAGTGGGAGATGAGGACCAGCAAGAGCTTTCAGGGCTGGCACCTTTAGTGTAGGAGCAATCGCTGGACGTTCACAATTTCGGTGTTGAGCTCTGGCCAGATTGAGCAGGAGAGGCTGTGTACGTTGGAAGTTTTAGTAGGCTAAACAAGTTCAGAGGCCAAGTGTTTGTGGTTCGTTTGAGAGGTTACCAGTGGGAGATGAGGACCAGCAAGAGCTTTCAGGGCTGGCACCTTTAGTGTAGGAGCAATCGCTGGACGTTCGCAATTTCGGTGTTGAGCTCTGGCCAGTTTGAGCAGGAGAGGCTGTGTACGTTGGAAGTTTTAGTAGGCTAAACAAGTTCAGAGGCCAAGTGTTTGTGGTTCGTTTGAGAGGTTACCAGTGGGAGATGAGGACCAGCAAGACCTTTCAGGGCTGGCACCTTTAGTGTAGGAGCAATCCCTGGACGTTCGCAATGTCGGTGTTGAGCTCTGGCCAGATTGAGCAGGAGAGGCTGTGTACGTTGGAAGTTTTAGTAGGCTAAACAAGTTCAGAGCCCATGTGTTTGTGGTTCGTTTGAGAGGTTACCAGTGGGAGATGAGGACCAGCAAGAGCTTTCAGGGCTGGCACCTTTAGTGTAGGAGCAGTCCCTGGACGTTCACAATTTCAGTGTTGAGCTCTGGCCAGATTGAGCAGGAGAGGCTGTGTACGTTGGAAGTTTTAGTAGGCTAAACAAGTTCAGAGCCCAAGTGTTTGTGGTTCGTTTGAGAGGTTACCAGTGGGAGATGAGGACCAGCAAGAGCTTTCAGGGCTGGCACCTTTAGTGTAGGAGCAATCCCTGGACGTTCGTAGTTTCGGCGTTGAGCTCTGACATGAATTAGCTAAAGGAAGCGATGATACGTCTGGACATTTGAGTGTCTAAACAAGTTCAGAGGCCAAGTGTTTGTGGTTCGTTTGAGAGGTTACCAGTGGGAGATGAGGACCAGCAAGAGCTTTCAGGGCTGGCACCTTTAGTGTAGGAGCAATCGCTGGACGTTCGCAATTTCAGTGTTGAGCTCTGACGTGAATTAGTGAAAGGAAGCGATGATACGTCTGGACCTTTTAGTGTCTAAACAAGTTCAGAGCCCAAGTGTTTGTGGTTCGTTTGAGAGGTTACCAGTGGGAGATGAGGACCAGCACCAGCTTTCAGGCCTGGCACCTTTAGAGTAGGAGCAATCGCTGGACGTTCGCAATTTCGGTGTTGAGCTCTGGCCAGGTTGAGCACGAGAGGCTGTGTACGTTGGAAGTTTTAGTAGGCTAAACAAGTTCAGAGCCCAAGAGGTTGTGGTTCGTTTGAGAGGTTACCAGTTGGAGATGAGGACCAGCAACAGATTTCAGGGGTGGCACCTTTAGTGTAGGAGTAATCGCTGGACGTTCGCAATTTCAGTGTTGAGCTCTGACGTGAATTAGTGACAGGAAGCGATGATATGTCTGGACCTTTGACTGTCTAAACAAGTTCAGAGTCCAAGTGTTTGTGGTTCGTTTTAGAGGTTACCAGTGGGAGATGAGGACCAGCACCAGGATTCAGGGCTGGAACCTTTAGTGTAGGAACAATCACTGGACGGTCGCAATTTCGGTGATGAACTTTAGCCAGATTGAGCAGGAGAGGCTGTGTACGTTGGAAGTTTTAGTAGGCTAAAGAAGTTCAGAGCCCAAGTGTTTGTGGTTCGTTTGAGAGGTTCCCAGTGGGAGATGAGGACCAGCAAGAGCTTTCAGGGCTGGCACCTTTAGTGTAGGAGCAATCGCTGGACGTTCGCAATTTCGGTGTTGAGCTCTGGCCAGATTGAGCAGGAGAGGCTGTGTACGTTGGAAGTTTTAGTAGGCTAAAGAAGTTCAGAGCCCAAGTGTTTGTGGTTCTTTTCAGAGGTTACCAGTGGGAGATGAGGACCAGCGAGAGCTTTCAGGGCTGGCACCTTTAGTGTAGGAGGAATTGCTGGACGTTCGCATTTTCAGTGTTGAGCTCTGACATGAATTAGCGAAAGGAAGCGATGATATGTCTGGACCTTTGAGTGTCTAAACAAGCTCAGAGCCCAAGTGTTTGTGGTTCGTTTGAGAGGTTACCAGTGGGAGATGAGGACCAGCAAGAGCTTTCAGGGCTGGCACAATAGTGTAGGAGCAATCGCTGGACGTTCACAATTTCGGTGTCGAGCTGTGGCCAGATTGAGCAGGAGAGGCTGTGTACGTTGGAAGTTTTAGTAGGCTAAACAAGTTCAGAGCCCAAGTGTTTGTGGTTCGTTTGAGAGGTTACCAGTGGGAGATGAGGACCAGCAAGAGCTTTCAGGGCTGGCACCATTGGTGTAGGAGCAATCGCTGGACGTTCGCAATTTCGGTGTTGACCTCTGGCCAGTTGAGCAGGAGAGGGCGTGTACGTTGGAAGCTTTAGTAGGCTAAACAAGTTCAGAGCCCAAGTGTTTGTGGTTCGTTTGAGAAGTTACTAGTGGGAGATGAGGACCAGCAAGATCTTTCAGGGCTGGCACCTTTAGTGTAGGAACAATCCCTGGACGTTCGCAATTTCGGTGTTGAGCTCTGGCCAGATTGAGCAGGAGAGGCTGTGTACGTTGGAAGTTTTAGTAGGCTAAACAAGTTCAGAGGCCAAGTGTTTGTGGTTCGTTTGAGAGGTTACCAGTGGGAGATGAGGACCAGCAAGAGCTTTCAGGGCTGGCACCTTTAGTGTAGGAGCAATCCCTGGACGTTCGCAATTTCGGTGTTGAGCTCTGGCCAGATTGAGCAGGAGAGGCTGTGTACGTTGGAAGTTTTAGTAGGCTAAAGAAGTTCAGAGCCCAAGTGTTTGTGGTTCTTTTCAGAGGTTACCAGTGGGAGATGAGGACCAGCAAGAGCTTTCAGGGCTGGCACCTTTAGTGTAGGAGGAATTGCTGGACGTTCCCATTTTCAGTGTTGAGCTCTGACATGAATTAGCGAAAGGAAGCGATGATATGTCTGGACCTTTGAGTGTCTAAACAAGTTCAGAGCCCAAGTGTTTGTGGTTCGTTTGAGAGGTTACCAGTGGGAGATGAGGACTAGCAACAGCATTCAGGCATGGCACCTTTAGTCTGGGAGCAACCGCTGGACGTTTGCAATTTCGGTGTTGAGCTCTGGCCAGATTGAGCAGGAGAGGCTGTGTACGTTGGAAGTTTTAGTAGGCTAAACAAGCTCAGAGCCCAAGTGTTTGTGGTTCGTTTGAGAGGTTACCAGTGGGAGATGAGGACCAGCAAGAGCTTTCAGGGCTGGCACCTTTAGTGTAGGAGCAATCGCTGGACGTTCGCAATTTCAGTGTTGAACTCTGACGTGAATTAGCGAAAGGAAGCGATGATACGTCTGGACCTTTGAGTGTCTAAACCAGTTCAGAGCCCAAGTGGTTGTGGTTCGTTTGAGAGGTTACCAGTGGGAGATGAGGACCAGCAAGAGCTTTCAGGGCTGGCACCTTTAGTGTAGGAGCAATCGCTGGACGTTCGCAATTTCAGTGTTGAGCTCTGACGTGAATTAGTGAAAGGAAGCGATGATACGTCTGGACCTTTTAGTGTCTAAACAATTTCAGAGCCCAAGTGTTTGTGGTTCGTTTGAGAGGTTACCAGTGGGAGATGAGGACCATCAAGAGCTTTCAGGGCTGGCACCTTTAGTGTAGGAGCAATCGCTGGACGTTCGCAATTTCAGTGTTGAGCTCTGACGTAAATTAGCGAAAGGAAGCAATGATACGTCTGGACCTTTGAGTGTCTAAACAAGTTCAGAGCCCAAGTGTTTGTGGTTCGTTTTAGAGGTTACCAGTGGGAGATGAGGACCAGCAACAGCTTTCAGGGCTGGCACCTTTAGAGTAAGAGCAATCGCTGGACGTTCGCAATTTCGGTGTTGAGCTCTGGCCAGATTGAGCAGGAGAGGCTGTGTACGTTGGAAGTTTTAGTAGGCTAAAGAAGTTCAGAGCCCATGTGTTTGTGGTTCTTTTTAGAGGTTACCAGTGGGAGATGAGGACCAGCAAGATCTTTCAGGGCTGGCTTCTTTAGTGTAGGAGCAATCGCTGGACGTTCGCAATTTCTGTGTTGATCTCTGACGTGAATTAGCGAAAGGAAGCAATGATACGTCTGGACCTTTGAGTGTCTAAACAAGTTCAGAGCCCAAGTGTTTGTGGTTCATTTTAGAGGGTACCAGTGGGAGATGAGGACCAGCAACAGAATTCAGGGCTTGCACCGTTAGTTTAGGAACAACCACTGGACGGTCGCATTTTCGGTGATGAACTTTGGCCAGAGTGAGCAGGAGAGGCTGTGTATGTTGAATTTTTTGATAGCCTAAACAAGTTCAGAGCCCAAGTGTTTGTGGTTCGTTTTAGAGGTTACCAGTGGGAGATGAGGACCAGCAAGATCTTTCAGGGCTGGCACCTTTAGTGTAGGAGCAATCGCTGGACGTTCGCAATTTCGGTGTTGAGGTCTGACGTGAATTAGCGAAAGGAAGCGATGATACGTCTGGACCTTTGAGTGTCTAAACAAGTTCAGAGGCCAAGTGTTTGTGGTTCGTTTGAGAGGTTCCCAGTGGGAGATGAGGACCAGCAAGAGCTTTCAGGGCTGGCACCTTTAGTGTAGGAGCAATCGCTGGACGTTCGCAATTTCGGTGTTGAGCTCTGGCCAGATTGAGCAGGAGAGGCTGTGTACGTTGGAAGTTTTAGTAGGCTAAACAAGTTCAGAGCCCAAGTGTTTGTGGTTCGTTTAAGAGGTTACCAGTGGGAGATGAGGACCAGCAAGAGCTTTCAGGGCTGGCACCATTGGTGTAGGAGCAATCGCTGGACGTTCGCAATTTCGGTGTTGACCTCTGGCCAGTTGAGCAGGAGAGGGCGTGTACGTTGGAAGTTTTAGTAGGCTAAACAAGTTCAGAGGCCAAGTGTTTGTGGTTCGTTTGAGAGGTTACCAGTGGGAGATGAGGACCAGCAAGATCTTTCAGGGCTGGCACCTTTAGTGTAGGAACAATCGCTGGACGTTCGCAATTTCGGTGTTGAGCTCTGGCCAGATTGAGCAGGAGAGGCTGTGTACGTTGGAAGTTTTAGTAGGCTAAACAAGTTCAGAGCCCAAGTGTTTGTGGTTCGTTTGAGAGGTTACCAGTGGGAGATGAGGACCAGCAAGAGCTTTCAGGGCTGGCACCTTTAGTGTAGGATCAATCGCTGGACGTTCGCAATTTCAGTGTTGAACTCTGACGTGAATTAGCGAAAGGAAGCGATGATACGTCTGGACCTTTGAGTGTCTAAACCAGTTCAGAGCCCAAGTGGTTGTGGTTCGTTTGAGAGGTTACCAGTGGGAGATGAGGACCAGCAAGAGCTTTCAGGGCTGGCACCTTTAGTGTAGGAGCAATCGCTGGACGTTCGCAATTTCAGTGTTGAGCTCTGACGTGAATTAGTGAAAGGAAGCGATGATACGTCTGGACCTTTTAGTGTCTAAACAATTTCAGAGCCCAAGTGTTTGTGGTTCGTTTGAGAGGTTACCAGTGGGAGATGAGGACCAGCAAGAGCTTTCAGGGCTGGCACCTTTAGTGTAGGAGCAATCGCTGGACGTTCGCAATTTCAGTGTTGAGCTCTGACGTAAATTAGCGAAAGGAAGCAATGATACGTCTGGACCTTTGAGTGTCTAAACAAGTTCAGAGCCCAAGTGTTTGTGGTTCGTTTTAGAGGTTACCAGTGGGAGATGAGGACCAGCAACAGCTTTCAGGGCTGGCACCTTTAGTGTAGGAGCAATCGCTGGACGTTCGCAATTTCGGTGTTGAGCTCTGGCCAGATTGAGCAGGAGAGGCTGTGTATGTTGGAATTTTTTGATAGCCTAAACAAGTTCAGAGCCCAAGTGTTTGTGGTTCGTTTGAGAGGTTACCAGTGGGAGATGAGGACCAGCAAGATCTTTCAGGGCTGGCACCTTTAGTGTAGGAGCAATCGCTGGACGTTCGCAATTTCTGTGTTGATCTCTGACGTGAATTAGCGAAAGGAAGCGATGATACGTCTGGACCTTTAAGTGTCTAAACAAGTTCAGAGGCCAAGTGTTTGTGGTTCGTTTGAGAGGTTCCCAGTGGGAGATGAGGACCAGCAAGAGCTTTCAGGGCTGGCACCTTTAGTGTAGGAGCAATTGCTGGACGTTCGCAATTTCGGCGTTGAGCTCTGGCCAGATTGAGCAGGAGAGGCTGTGTACGTTGGAAGTTTTAGTAGCCTAAACAAGTTCAGAGCCCAAGTGTTTGTGGTTCCTTTTAGAGGTTACCAGTGGGAGATGAGAACCAGCAAGAGCTTTCAGGGCTGGCACCTTTAGTGTAGGAGCAATCGCTGGACGTTCGCAGTTTCGGTGTTGAGCTCTGGCCAGATTGAGCAGGAGAGGCTGTGTACGTTGGAAGTTTTAGTAGGCTAAACAAGTTCAGAGGCCAAGTGTTTGTGGTTCGTTTGAGAGGTTACCAGTGGGAGATGAGGACCAGCAACAGCATTCAGGGATGGCACCTTTAGTGTGGGAGCAACCGCTGGACGTTCGCAATTTCGGTGTTGAGCTCTGGCCAGATTGAGCAGGAGAGGCTGTGTACGTTAGAAGTTTTAGTAGCCTAAACAATTTCAGAGCCCAAGTGTTTGTGGTTCGTTTTAGAGGTTACCAGTGGGAGATGAGGACGATCAACAGCTTTCAGGGCTGGCTCCTTTAGTGTAGGAGCAATCGCTGGACGTTCGCATATTTCGGTGTTGAGCTCTGACGTGAATTAGCGAAAGGAAGCGATGATACGTCTGGACCTTTGAGTGTCTAAACAAGTTCAGAGCCCAAGTGTTTGTGGTTCGTTTTAGAGGTTACCAGTGGGATATGAGGACCAGCAACAGCTTTCAGGGCTGGCACCTTTAGTTTAGGAGCAATCGCTGGACGTTCGCAATTTCGGTGTTGAGGTCTGACGTGAATTAGCGAAAGGAAGCGATGATACGTCTGGACCTTTGAGTGTCTAAACAAGTTCAGAGGCCAAGTGTTTGTGGTTCGTTTTAGAGGTTACCAGTGGGAGATGAGGACCAGCAACAGCATTCAGGGCTGGCGCCTTTAGTGTAGGAGCAATCGCTGGACGTTCGCAATTTCGGTGTTGAACTTTGGCCAGATTGAGAAGGAGAGGCTGTGTACGTTGGAAGTTTTAGTAGCCTAAACAAGTTCAGAGCCCAAGTGTTTGTGGTTCGTTTGAGAGGTTACCAGTGGGAGATGAGGACCAGCAACAGCATTCAGGGCTGGCACCTTTAGTGTAGGAGCAATCGCTGGACGTTCGCAATTTCGGTGTTGAGCTCTGGCCAGATTGAGCAGGAGAGGCTGTGTACGTTGGAAGTTTTAGTAGGCTAAACAAGTTCAGAGCCCAAGTGTTTGTGGTTCGTTTGAGAGGTTACCAGTGGGAGATGAGGACCAGCAACAGCTTTCAGGGCTGGCACCTTTAGTGTAGGAGCAATCGCTGGACGTTCGAAATTTCGGTGTTGAGCTCTGGCCAGATTGAGCAGGAGAGGCTGTGTACGTTGGAAGTTTTAGTAGGCTAAACAAGTTCAGAGCCCAAGTGTTTGTGGTTCGTTTTAGAGGTTACCAGTGGGAGATGAGGACCAGCAAGAGCTTTCAGGGCTGGCAGCTTGAGTGTAGGATCCATCGCTGGACGTTCGCATATTTCGGTGTTGAGCTCTGACGTGAATTAGCGAAAGGAAGCGATGATACGTCTGGACCTTTGAGTGTCTAGACAAGTTCAGAGCCCAAGTGTTTGTGGTTCGTTTGAGAGGTTCCCAGTGGGAGATGAGGACCAGCAAGAGCTTTCAGGGCTGGCACCTTTAGAGTAGGAGCAATCGCTGGACGTTCGCAATTTCTGTGTTGATCTCTGACGTGAATTAGCGAAAGGAAGCGATGATACGTCTGGAGCTTTGAGTGTCTAAACAAGTTCAGACCCCAAGTGTTTGTGGTTCATTTTAGAGGGTACCAGTGGGAGATGAGGACCAGCAACAGAATTCAGGGCTGGCACCGTTAGTTTAGGAACAACCACTGGACGGTCGCAATTTCGGTGATGAACTTTGGCCGGAGTGAGCAGGAGAGGCTGTGTATGTTGGAATTTTTTGATAGCCTAAACAAGTTCAGAGCCCAAGTGTTTGTGGTTCGTTTTAGAGGTTCCCAGTGGGAGATGAGGACCAGCAAGAGCTTTCAGGGCTGGCACCTTTAGTGTAGGAGCAATCGCTGGACGTTCGCAATTTCGGTGTTGATCTCTGACGTGAATTAGCGAAAGGAAGCGATGATACGTCTGGACCTTTGAGTGTCTAAACAAGTTCAGAGACCAAGTGTTTGTGGTTCATTTTAGAGGGTACCAGTGGGAGATTAGGACCAGCAACAGAATTCAGGGCTGGCACCGTTAGTGTAGGAACAATCACTGGACGGTCGCAATTTCGGTGATGAACTTTGGCCAGAGTGAGCAGGAGTGGCTGTGTATGTTGGAATTTTTTGATAGCCTAAACAAGTTCAGAGGCCAAGTGTTTGTGGTTCGTTTTAGAGGTTACCAGTGGGAGATGAGGACCAGCGAGAGCTTTCAGGGCTGGCACCTTTAGTGTAGGAGCAATCGCTGGACGTTCGCAATTTCGGTGTTGAGCTCTGGCCAGGTTGAGCACGAGAGGCTGTGTACGTTGGAAGTTTTAGTAGGCTAAACAAGTTCAGAGGCCAAGTGTTTGTGGTTCGTTTGAGAGGTTACCAGTGGGAGATGAGGACCAGCAAGAGCTTTCAGGGCTGGCACCTTTAGTGTAGGAGCAATCCCTGGACGTTCGCAATTTCGGTGTTGAGCTCTGGCCAGATTGAGCAGGAGAGGCTGTTTACATTGGAAGCTTTAGTAGGCTAAACAAGTTCAGAGCCCAAGTGTTTGTGGTTCGTTTTAGAGGTTACCAGTGGGAGATGAGGACCATCAACAGTTTTCAGGGCTGCCACCTTTAGTATAGGAGCAATCGCTGGACGTTCGCAATTTCGGTATTGAACTTTGGCCAGATTGAGCAGGAGAGGCAGTGTACGTTGGAAGTTTTAGTAGGCTAAACAAGTTCAGAGCCCAAGTGTTTGTGGTTCGTTTGAGAGGTTACCAGTGGGAGATGAGGACCAGCAACAGCTTTCAGGGCTGGCACCTTTAGTTTAGGAGCAATCGCTGGACGTTCGCAATTTCGGTGTTGAGCTCTGACGTGAATTAGCGAAAGGAAGCGATGATACGTCTGGACCTTTTAGTGTCTAAACAAGTTCAGAGCCCAAGTGTTTGTGGTTCATTTTAGAGGGTACCAGTGGGAGATGAGGACCAGCAACAGAATTCAGGGCTGGCACCGTTAGTGTAGGAACAATCACTGGACGGTCGCAATTTCAGTGATGAACTTTGGCCAGAGTGAGCAGGAGAGGCTGTGTATGTTGGAATTTTTTGATAGCCTAAACAAGTTCAGAGCCCAAGTGTTTGTGGTTCGTTTTAGAGGTTACCAGTGGGAGATGAGGACCAGCAAGAGCTTTCGTGGCTGGCACCTTTAGTGTAGGAGCAATTGCTGGACGTTCGCAATTTCGGTGTTGAGCTCTGGCCAGATTGAGCAGGAGAGGCTGTGTACATTGGAAGTTTTAGTAGGCTAAACAAGTTCAGAGCCCAAGTGTTTGTGGTTCGTTTTAGAGGTTACCAGTGGGAGATGAGGACCATCAACAGTTTTCAGGGCTGCCACCTTTAGTATAGGAGCAATCGCTGGACGTTCGCAATTTCGGTATTGAACTTTGGCCAGATTGAGCAGGAGAGGCTGTGTACGTTGGAAGTTTTAGTAGGCTAAAGAAGTTCAGAGGCCAAGTGTTTGTGGTTCGTTTGAGAGGTTACCAGTGGGAGATGAGGACCAGCAACAGCTTTCAGGGCTGGCACCTTTAGTGTAGGAGCAATCCCTGGACGTTCGCAATTTCGGTGTTGAGCTCTGGCCAGATTGAGCAGGAGAGGCTGTTTACATTGGAAGCTTTAGTAGGCTAAACAAGTTCAGAGCCCAAGTGTTTGTGGTTCGTTTTAGAGGTTACCAGTGGGAGATGAGGACCATCAACAGTTTTCAGGGCTGCCACCTTTAGTATAGGAGCAATCGCTGGACGTTCGCAATTTCGGTATTGAACTTTGGCCAGATTGAGCAGGAGAGGCAGTGTACGTTGGAAGTTTTAGTAGGCTAAACAAGTTCAGAGCCCAAGTGTTTGTGGTTCGTTTGAGAGGTTACCAGTGGGAGATGAGGACCAGCAACAGCTTTCAGGGCTGGCACCTTTAGTTTAGGAGCAATCGCTGGACGTTCGCAATTTCTGTGTTGATCTCTGACGTGAATTAGTGAAAGGAAGCGATGATACGTCTGGACCTTTTAGTGTCTAAACAAGTTCAGAGCCCAAGTGTTTGTGGTTCATTTTAGAGGGTACCAGTGGGAGATGAGGACCAGCAACAGAATTCAGGGCTGGCACCGTTAGTGTAGGAACAATCACTGGACGGTCGCAATTTCAGTGATGAACTTTGGCCAGAGTGAGCAGGAGAGGCTGTGTATGTTGGAATTTTTTGATAGCCTAAACAAGTTCAGAGCCCAAGTGTTTGTGGTTCGTTTTAGAGGTTACCAGTGGGAGATGAGGACCAGCAAGAGCTTTCGTGGCTGGCACCTTTAGTGTAGGAGCAATTGCTGGACGTTCGCAATTTCGGTGTTGAGCTCTGGCCAGATTGAGCAGGAGAGGCTGTGTACATTGGAAGTTTTAGTAGGCTAAACAAGTTCAGAGCCCAAGTGTTTGTGGTTCGTTTTAGAGGTTACCAGTGGGAGATGAGGACCATCAACAGTTTTCAGGGCTGCCACCTTTAGTATAGGAGCAATCGCTGGACGTTCGCAATTTCGGTATTGAACTTTGGCCAGATTGAGCAGGAGAGGCTGTGTACGTTGGAAGTTTTAGTAGGCTAAACAAGTTCAGAGCCGAAGTGTTTGTGGTTCGTTTGAGAGGTTACCAGTGGGAGATGAGGACCAGCAAGAGCTTTCAGGGCTGGCACCTTTAGTGTAGGAGCAATCGCTGGGCGTTCGCAATTTCAGTGTTGAGCTCTGACGTGAATTAGCGAAAGGAAGCGATGATACGTCTGGACCTTTTAGTGTATAAACATTTTCAGAGGCCAAGTGTTTGTGGTTCGTTTTAGAGGTTACCAGTGGGAGATGAGGACCAGCAACAGCTTTCAGGGCTGGCACCTTTAGTGTAGGAGCAATCGCTGGACGTTCACAATTTCAGTGTTGAGCTCTGACGTGAATTAGCGAAAGGAAGCAATGATACGTCTGGACCTTTGAGTGTCTAAACAAGTTCAGAGGCCAAGTGTTTGTGGTTCGTTTGAGAGGTTACCAGTGGGAGATGAGGACCAGCAACAGCATTCAGGGCTGGCACCTTTAGAGTAGGAGCAATCGCTGGACGTTCGCAATTTCGGTGTTGAGCTCTGGCCAGATTGAGCAGGAGAGGCTGTGTACATTGGAAGTTTTAGTAGGCTAAACAAGTTCAAAGCCCAAGTGTTTGTGGTTCGTTTGAGAGGTTACCAGTGGGAGATGAGGACCAGCAAGATCTTTCAGGGCTGGCACCTTTAGTGTAGGAGCAATCGCTGGACGTTCGAAATTTCGGTGTTGAGCACTGGCCAGATTGAGCAGGAGAGGCAGTGTACGTTGGAAGTTTTATTGGCTAAACAAGTTCAGAGCCCAAGTGTTTGTGGTTCGTTTGAGAGGTTACCAGTGGGAGATGAGGACCAGCAGGAGCTTTCAGGGCTGGCACCTTTAATGTAGGAGCAATCCCTGGACGTTCGCAGTTTCGGTGTTGAGCTCTGGCCAGATTGAGCAGGAGAGGCTGTGTACGTTGGAAGTTTTAGTAGGCTAAACAAGTTCAGAGG
The DNA here is from genome assembly GCF_030936135.1 of Gavia stellata. Taxonomy (NCBI): domain Eukaryota; kingdom Metazoa; phylum Chordata; class Aves; order Gaviiformes; family Gaviidae; genus Gavia; species Gavia stellata. The sequence goes on along the minus strand of NW_026776742.1, from coordinate 11,725 downwards.
CCAAGTGTTTGTGGTTCGTTTGAGAGGTTACCAGTGGGAGATGAGGACCAGCAACAGCATTCAGGGATGGCACCTTTAGTGTGGGAGCAACCGCTGGACGTTCGCAATTTCGGTGTTGAACGTTGGCCAGATTGAGCAGGAGAGGCTGTGTACGTTGGAAGTTTTAGTAGCCTAAACAATTTCAGAGCCCAAGGGTTTGTGGTTCGTTTGAGAGGTTACCAGTGGGAGATGAGGACCAGCAAGAGCTTTCAGGGCTGGCACCTTTAGTGTAGGAGCAATCGCTGGACGTTCGCATATTTCGGTGTTGAGCTCTGACGTGAATTAGCGAAAGGAAGCGATGATACGTCTGGACCTTTGAGTGTCTAAACAAGTTCAGAGCCCAAGTGTTTGTGGTTCGTTTTAGAGGTTACCAGTGGGAGATGAGGACCAGCAACAGCTTTCAGGGCTGGCACCTTTAGTTTAGGAGCATTCGCTGGACGTTCGCAATTTCTGTGTTGATCTCTGACGTGACTTAGCGAAAGGAAGCGCTGATACGTCTGGAGCTTTGAGTGTCTAAACAAGTTCAGAGCCCAAGTGTTTGTGGTTCATTTTAGAGGGTACCAGTGGGAGATGAGGACCAGCAACAGATTTCAGGGCTGGCACCGTTAGTTTAGGAACAACCACTGGACGGTCGCAATTTCGGTGATGAACTTTGGCCGGAGTGAGCAGGAGAGGCTGTGTATGTTGGAATTTTTTGATAGCCTAAACAAGTTCAGAGCCCAAGTGTTTGTGGTTCGTTTGAGAGGTTACCAGTGGGAGATGAGGACCAGCAAGATCTTTCAGGGCTGGCACCTTTAGTGTAGGAGCAATCGCTGGACGTTCGCAATTTCGGTGTTGAGGTCTGACGTGAATTAGCGAAAGGAAGCGATGATACGTCTGGACCTTTGAGTGTCTAAACAAGTTCAGAGGCCAAGTGTTTGTGGTTCGTTTGAGAGGTTACCAGTGGGAGATGAGGACCAGCAAGAGCTTTCAGGGCTGGCGCCTTTAGTTTAGGAGCAATCGCTGGACGTTCGAAATTTCGGTGTTGAGCTCTGGCCAGATTGAGCACGAGAGGCTGTGTACGTTGGAAGTTTTAGTAGGCTAAACAAGTTCAGAGCCCAAGTGTTTGTGGTTCGTTTAAGAGGTTACCAGTGGGAGATGAGGACCAGCAAGAGCTTTCAGGGCTGGCACCTTTAGTGTAGGAGCAATCGCTGGACTTTCGCAATTTCAGTGTTGAGCTCTGACGTGAATTAGTGAAAGGAAGCGATGATACGTCTGGACCTTTGGGTGTCTAAACAAGTTCAGAGGCCAAGTGTTTGTGGTTCGTTTTAGAGGTTACCAGTGGGAGATGAGGACCAGCAACAGCATTCAGGGCTGGCACCTTTAGTGTAGGAGCAATCGCTGGACGTTCGCAATTTCGGTGTTGAGCTCTGACGTGAATTAGCGAAAGGAAGCGATGATACGTCTGGACCTTTGAGTGTCTAAAGAAGTTCAGAGCCCAAGTGTTTGTGGCTCGTTTGAGAGGTTACCAGTGGGAGATGAGGACCAGCAAGAGCTTTCAGGGCTGGCACCTTTAGTGTAGGAGCAATCGCTGGACGTTCGCAATTTCGGTGTTGAGCTCTGGCCAGTTGAGCAGGAGAGGCAGTGTACGTTGGAAGTTTTAGTAGGCTAAACAAGTTCAGAGGCCAAGTGTTTGTGGTTCGTTTAAGAGGTTACCAGTGGGAGATGAGGACCAGCAAGAGCTTTCAGGGCTGGCACCTTTAGTGTAGGAGCAATTGCTGGACGTTCGCAATTTCGGCGTTGAGCTCTGGCCAGATTGAGCAGGAGAGGCTGTGTACGTTGGAAGTTTTAGTAGCCTAAACAAGTTCAGAGCCCAAGTGTTTGTGGTTCGTTTTAGAGGTTACCAGTGGGAGATGAGGACCAGCAAGATCTTTCAGGGCTGGCACCTTTAGTGTAGGAGCAATCGCTGGACGTTCGCAATTTCGGTGTTGAGCTCTGGCCAGATTGAGCAGGAGAGGCTGTGTACGTTGGAAGTTTTAGTAGGCTAAACAAGTTCAGAGCCCAAGTGTTTGTGGTTCGTTTGAGAGGTTACCAGTGGGAGATGAGGACCAGCAAGATCTTTCAGGGCTGGCACCTTTAGTGTAGGAGCAATCGCTGGACGTTCGCAATTTCGGTGTTGAGGTCTGACGTGAATTAGCGAAAGGAAGCGATGATACGTCTGGACCTTTGAGTGTCTAAACAAGTTCAGAGGCCAAGTGTTTGTGGTTCGTTTGAGAGGTTACCAGTGGGAGATGAGGACCAGCAAGAGCTTTCAGGGCTGGCGCCTTTAGTTTAGGAGCAATCGCTGGACGTTCGAAATTTCGGTGTTGAGCTCTGGCCAGATTGAGCAGGAGAGGCTGTGTACGTTGGAAGTTTTAGTAGGCTAAACAAGTTCAGAGCCCAAGTGTTTGTGGTTCGTTTAAGAGGTTACCAGTGGGAGATGAGGACCAGCAAGAGCTTTCAGGGCTGGCACCTTTAGTGTAGGAGCAATCGCTGGACGTTCGCAATTTCAGTGTTGAGCTCTGACGTGAATTAGTGAAAGGAAGCGATGATACGTCTGGACCTTTGGGTGTCTAAACAAGTTCAGAGGCCAAGGTTTGTGGTTCGTTTTAGAGGTTACCAGTGGGAGATGAGGACCAGCAACAGCATTCAGGGCTGGCACCTTTAGTGTAGGAGCAATCGCTGGACGTTCGCAATTTCGGTGTTGAGCTCTGACGTGAATTAGCGAAAGGAAGCGATGATACGTCTGGACCTTTGAGTGTCTAAAGAAGTTCAGAGCCCAAGTGTTTGTGGTTCCTTTTAGAGGTTACCAGTGGGAGATGAGGACCAGCAAGAGCTTTCAGGGCTGGCACCTTTAGTGTAGGAGCAATCGCTGGACGTTCGCAATTTCGGTGTTGAGCTCTGGCCAGTTGAGCAGGAGAGGCAGTGTACGTTGGAAGTTTTAGTAGGCTAAACAAGTTCAGAGGCCAAGTGTTTGTGGTTCGTTTAAGAGGTTACCAGTGGGAGATGAGGACCAGCAAGAGCTTTCAGGCTGGCACCTTTAGTGTAGGAGCAATTGCTGGACGTTCGCAATTTCGGCGTTGAGCTCTGGCCAGATTGAGCAGGAGAGGCTGTGTACGTTGGAAGTTTTAGTAGCCTAAACAAGTTCAGAGCCCAAGTGTTTGTGGTTCGTTTTAGAGGTTACCAGTGGGAGATGAGGACCAGCAAGATCTTTCAGGGCTGGCACCTTTAGTGTAGGAGCAATCGCTGGACGTTCGCAATTTCGGTGTTGAGCTCTGGCCAGATTGAGCAGGAGAGGCTGTGTACGTTGGAAGTTTTAGTAGGCTAAACAAGTTCAGAGCCCAAGTGTTTGTGGTTCGTTTTAGATGTTACCAGTGGGACATGAGGACCAGCAAGATCTTTCAGGGCTGGCACCTTTAGTGTAGGAGCAATCGCTGGACGTTCACAATTTCGGTGTTGAGCTCTGGCCAGTTGAGCAGTAGAGGCAGTGTACGTTGGAAGTTTTAGTAGGCTAAACAAGTTCAGAGCCCAAGTGTTTGTGGTTCGTTTGAGAGGTTACCAGTGGGAGATGAGAACCAGCAAGAGCTTTCAGGGCTGGCAGCTTTAGTGTAGGAGCAATCGCTGGACGTTCGCAGTTTCGGTGTTGAGCTCTGGCCAGATTGAGCAGGAGAGGCTGTGTACGTTGGAAGTTTTAGTAGGCTAAACAAGTTCAGAGCCCAAGTGTTTGTGGTTCGTTTGAGAGGTTACCAGTGGGAGATGAGGACCAGCAACAGCATTCAGGGATGGCACCTTTAGTGTGGGAGCAACCGCTGGACGTTCGCAATTTCGGTGTTGAACTTTGGCCAGATTGAGCAGGAGAGGCTGTGTACGTTAGAAGTTTTAGTAGCCTAAACAAGTTCAGAGCCCAAGTGTTTGTGGTTCGTTTTAGAGGTTCCCAGTGGGAGATGAGGACCAGCAAGAGCTTTCAGGGCTGGCACCTTTAGTGTAGGAGCAATCGCTGGACGTTCGCAATTTCGGTGTTGAGGTCTGACGTGAATTAGCGAAAGGAAGCGATGATACGTCTGGACATTTGAGTGTCTAAACAAGTTCAGAGGCCAAGTGTTTGTGGTTCGTTTTAGAGGTTACCAGTGGGAGATGAGGACCAGCAAGAGCTTTCAGGGCTGGCACCTTTAGTGTAGGAGCAATCCCTGGACGTTCGCAATTTCGGTGTTGAGCTCTGGCCAGATTGAGCAGGAGAGGCTGTGTACGTTGGAAGTTTTAGTAGGCTAAACAAGTTCAGAGGCCAAGTGTTTGTGGTTCGTTTGAGAGGTTACCAGTGGGAGATGAGGACCAGCAAGAGCTTTCAGGGCTGGCAGCTTGAGTGTAGGAGCAATCGCTGGACGTTCGCAATTCGGTGTTGAGCTCTGGCCAGATTGAGCAGGAGAGGCTGTGTACGTTGGAAGTTTTAGTAGGCTAAACAAGTTCAGAGCCCAAGTGTTTGTGGTTCGTTTTAGATGTTACCAGTGGGACATGAGGACCAGCAAGATCTTTCAGGGCTGGCACCTTTAGTGTAGGAGCAATCGCTGGACGTTCACAATTTCGGTGTTGAGCTCTGGCCAGATTGAGCAGTAGAGGCAGTGTACGTTGGAAGTTTTAGTAGGCTAAACAAGTTCAGAGCCCAAGTGTTTGTGGTTCGTTTGAGAGGTTACCAGTGGGAGATGAGAACCAGCAAGAGCTTTCAGGGCTGGCACCTTTAGTGTAGGAGCAATCGCTGGACGTTCGCAGTTTCGGTGTTGAGCTCTGGCCAGATTGAGCAGGAGAGGCTGTGTACGTTGGAAGTTTTAGTAGGCTAAACAAGTTCAGAGCCCAAGTGTTTGTGGTTCGTTTGAGAGGTTACCAGTGGGAGATGAGGACCAGCAACAGCATTCAGGGATGGCACCTTTAGTGTGGGAGCAACCGCTGGACGTTCGCAATTTCGGTGTTGAACTTTGGCCAGATTGAGCAGGAGAGGCTGTGTACGTTAGAAGTTTTAGTAGCCTAAACAAGTTCAGAGCCCAAGTGTTTGTGGTTCGTTTTAGAGGTTCCCAGTGGGAGATGAGGACCAGCAAGAGCTTTCAGGGCTGGCACCTTTAGTGTAGGAGCAATCGCTGGACGTTCGCAATTTCGGTGTTGAGGTCTGACGTGAATTAGCGAAAGGAAGCGATGATACGTCTGGACCTTTGAGTGTCTAAACAAGTTCAGAGGCCAAGTGTTTGTGGTTCGTTTTAGAGGTTACCAGTGGGAGATGAGGACCAGCAAGAGCTTTCAGGGCTGGCACCTTTAGTGTAGGAGCAATCCCTGGACGTTCGCAATTTCGGTGTTGAGCTCTGGCCAGATTGAGCAGGAGAGGCTGTGTACGTTGGAAGTTTTAGTAGGCTAAACAAGTTCAGAGCCCAAGTGTTTGTGGTTCGTTTGAGAGGTTACCAGTGGGAGATGAGGACCAGCAAGAGCTTTCAGGGCTGGCAGCTTGAGTGTAGGAGCAATCGCTGGACGTTCGCAGTTTCGGTGTTCAACTTTGGCCAGATTGAGCAGGAGAGGCTGTGTACGTTGGAAGTTTTAGTAGGCTAAACAAGTTCAGAGCCCAAGTGTTTGTGGTTCGTTTGAGAGGTTACCAGTGGGAGATGAGGACCAGCAACAGCTTTCAGGGCTGGCACCTTTAGTGTAGGAGCAATCGCTGGACGTTCGCATATTTCGGTGTTGAGCTCTGACTTGAATTAGCGAAAGGAAGCGATGATACGTCTGGACCTTTGAGTGTTTAAACAAGTTCAGAGCCCAAGTGTTTGTGGTTCATTTTAGAGGGTACCAGTGGGAGATGAGGACCAGCAACAGAATTCAGGGCTGGCACCGTTAGTGTAGGAACAACCACTGGACGGTCGCAATTTCGGTGATGAACTTTGGTCAGATTGAGCAGGAGAGGCTGTGTACGTTGGAAGTTTTAGTAGGCTAAACAAGTTCAGAGGCCAAGTGTTTGTGGTTCGTTTGAGAGGTTACCAGTGGCAGATGAGGACCAGCAAGATCTTTCAGGGCTGGCACCTTTAGTGTCGGAGCAATCGCTGGACGTTCGCAATTTCGGTGTTGAGCTCTGACGTGAATTAGCGAAAGGAAGCGATGATACGTCTGGACCTTTGAGTGTCTAAACAAGTTCAGAGGCCAAGTGTTTGTGGTTCGTTTTAGAGGTTACCAGTGGGAGATGAGGACCAGTAAGAGCTTTCAGGGCTGGCACCTTTAGTGTAGGAGCAATCCCTGGACGTTCGCAATTTCGGTGTTGAGCTCTGGCCAGATTGAGCAGGAGAGGCAGTGTACGTTGGAAGTTTTAGTAGGCTAAACAAGTGCAGAGCCCAAGTGTTTGTGGTTCGTTTGAGAGGTTACCAGTGGGAGATGAGGACCAGCAAGAGCTTTCAGGGCTGGCACCTTTAGTGTAGGAGCAATCGCTGGACGTTCGCAATTTCTGTGTTGATCTCTGACGTGAATTAGCGAAAGGAAGCAATGATACGTCTGGACCTTTGAGTGTCTAAACAAGTTCAGAGCCCAAGTGTTTGTGGTTCGTTTGAGAGGTTACCAGTGGGAGATGAGGACCAGCAAGAGCTTTCAGGGCTGGCACCTTTAGTGTAGGAGCAATCCCTGGACGTTCGCAATTTCGGCGTTGAGCTCTGGCCAGATTGAGCAGGAGAGGCTGTGTACGTTGGAAATTTTAGTAGCCTAAACAAGTTCAGAGCCCAAGTGTTTGTGGTTCGTTTGAGAGGTTACCAGTGGGAGATGAGGACCAGCAACAGCATTCAGGGCTGGCGCCTTAAGTGTAGGAGCAACCGCTGGACGTTCACAATTTCGGTGTTGAGCTCTGACGTGAATTAGCAAAAGGAAGCGATGATACGTCTGGACTTTTGAGTGTCTAAACAAGTTCAGAGGCCAAGTGTTTGTGGTTCGTTTGAGAGGTTACCAGTGGGAGATGAGGACCAGCAACAGCATTCAGGGCTGGCACCTTTAGTGTAGGAGCAATCGCTGGACGTTCGCAATTTCGGTGTTGAGCTCTGGCCAGATTGAGCAGGAGAGGCTGTGTACGTTGGAAGTTTTAGTAGGCTAAACAAGTTCAGAGCCCAAGTGTTTGTGGTTCCTTTTAGATGTTACCAGTGGGAGATGAGGACCAGCATAGGCTTTCAGGGCTGGCACCTTTAGTGTAGGAGCAATCGCTGGACGTTCGCAATTTCGGTGTTGAGCTCTGGCCAGATTGAGCAGGAGAGGCTGTGTACGTTGGAAGTTTTAGTAGGCTAAACAAGTTCAGAGCCCAAGTGTTTGTGGTTCGTTTGAGAGGTACCAGTGGGAGATGAGGACCAGCAAGAGCTTTCAGGGCTGGCAGCTTGAGTGTAGGAGCAATCGCTGGACGTTCGCAGTTTCGGTGTTGAACTTTGGCCAGATTGAGCAGGAGAGGCTGTGTACGTTGGAAGTTTTAGTAGCCTAAACAATTTCAGAGCCCAAGTGTTTCTGGTTCGTTTTAGAGGTTACCAGTGGGAGATGAGGACCAGCAAGAGCTTTCAGGGCTGGCACCTTTAGTGTAGGAGCAATCCCTGGACGTTCGCAATTTCGGTGTTGAGCTCTGGCCAGATTGAGCAGGAGAGGCTGTGTACGTTGGAAGTTTTAGTAGGCTAAACAAGTTCAGAGCCCAAGTGTTTGTGGTTCGTTTGAGAGGTTACCAGTGGGAGATGAGGACCAGCAAGAGCTTTCAGGGCTGGCAGCTTGAGTGTAGGAGCAATCGCTGGACGTTCGCAGTTTCGGTGTTCAACTTTGGCCAGATTGAGCAGGAGAGGCTGTGTACGTTGGAAGTTTTAGTAGGCTAAACAAGTTCAGAGGCCAAGTGTTTGTGGTTCGTTTGAGAGGTTACCAGTGGGAGATGAGGACCAGCAACAGCTTTCAGGGCTGGCACCTTTAGTGTAGGAGCAATCGCTGGACGTTCGCATATTTCGGTGTTGAGCTCTGACTTGAATTAGCGAAAGGAAGCGATGATACGTCTGGACCTTTGAGTGTTTAAACAAGTTCAGAGCCCAAGTGTTTGTGGTTCATTTTAGAGGGTACCAGTGGGAGATGAGGACCAGCAACAGAATTCAGGGCTGGCACCGTTAGTGTAGGAACAACCACTGGACGGTCGCAATTTCGGTGATGAACTTTGGTCAGATTGAGCAGGAGAGGCTGTGTACGTTGGAAGTTTTAGTAGGCTAAACAAGTTCAGAGGCCAAGTGTTTGTGGTTCGTTTGAGAGGTTACCAGTGGCAGATGAGGACCAGCAAGATCTTTCAGGGCTGGCACCTTTAGTGTCGGAGCAATCGCTGGACGTTCGCAATTTCGGTGTTGAGCTCTGACGTGAATTAGCGAAAGGAAGCGATGATACGTCTGGACCTTTGAGTGTCTAAACAAGTTCAGAGGCCAAGTGTTTGTGGTTCGTTTTAGAGGTTACCAGTGGGAGATGAGGACCAGTAAGAGCTTTCAGGGCTGGCACCTTTAGTGTAGGAGCAATCCCTGGACGTTCGCAATTTCGGTGTTGAGCTCTGGCCAGATTGAGCAGGAGAGGCAGTGTACGTTGGAAGTTTTAGTAGGCTAAACAAGTGCAGAGCCCAAGTGTTTGTGGTTCGTTTGAGAGGTTACCAGTGGGAGATGAGGACCAGCAAGAGCTTTCAGGGCTGGCACCTTTAGTGTAGGAGCAATCGCTGGACGTTCGCAATTTCTGTGTTGATCTCTGACGTGAATTAGCGAAAGGAAGCAATGATACGTCTGGACCTTTGAGTGTCTAAACAAGTTCAGAGCCCAAGTGTTTGTGGTTCGTTTGAGAGGTTACCAGTGGGAGATGAGGACCAGCAAGAGCTTTCAGGGCTGGCACCTTTAGTGTAGGAGCAATCCCTGGACGTTCGCAATTTCGGCGTTGAGCTCTGGCCAGATTGAGCAGGAGAGGCTGTGTACGTTGGAAATTTTAGTAGCCTAAACAAGTTCAGAGCCCAAGTGTTTGTGGTTCGTTTGAGAGGTTACCAGTGGGAGATGAGGACCAGCAACAGCATTCAGGGCTGGCGCCTTAAGTGTAGGAGCAACCGCTGGACGTTCGCAATTTCGGTGTTGAGCTCTGGCCAGATTGAGCAGGAGAGGCTGTGTACGTTGGAAGTTTTAGTAGGCTAAACAAGTTCAGAGCCCAAGTGTTTGTGGTTCGTTTGAGAGGTTACCAGTGGGAGATGAGGACCAGCAACAGCTTTCAGGGCTGGCACCTTTAGTGTAGGAGCAATCGCTGGACGTTCGCATATTTCGGTGTTGAGCTCTGACTTGAATTAGCGAAAGGAAGCGATGATACGTCTGGACCTTTGAGTGTTTAAACAAGTTCAGAGCCCAAGTGTTTGTGGTTCATTTTAGAGGGTACCAGTGGGAGATGAGGACCAGCAACAGAATTCAGGGCTGGCACCGTTAGTGTAGGAACAACCACTGGACGGTCGCAATTTCGGTGATGAACTTTGGTCAGATTGAGCAGGAGAGGCTGTGTACGTTGGAAGTTTTAGTAGGCTAAACAAGTTCAGAGGCCAAGTGTTTGTGGTTCGTTTGAGAGGTTACCAGTGGCAGATGAGGACCAGCAAGATCTTTCAGGGCTGGCACCTTTAGTGTCGGAGCAATCGCTGGACGTTCGCAATTTCGGTGTTGAGCTCTGACGTGAATTAGCGAAAGGAAGCGATGATACGTCTGGACCTTTGAGTGTCTAAACAAGTTCAGAGGCCAAGTGTTTGTGGTTCGTTTTAGAGGTTACCAGTGGGAGATGAGGACCAGTAAGAGCTTTCAGGGCTGGCACCTTTAGTGTAGGAGCAATCCCTGGACGTTCGCAATTTCGGTGTTGAGCTCTGGCCAGATTGAGCAGGAGAGGCAGTGTACGTTGGAAGTTTTAGTAGGCTAAACAAGTGCAGAGCCCAAGTGTTTGTGGTTCGTTTGAGAGGTTACCAGTGGAGATGAGGACCAGCAAGAGCTTTCAGGGCTGGCACCTTTAGTGTAGGAGCAATCGCTGGACGTTCGCAATTTCTGTGTTGATCTCTGACGTGAATTAGCGAAAGGAAGCAATGATACGTCTGGACCTTTGAGTGTCTAAACAAGTTCAGAGCCCAAGTGTTTGTGGTTCGTTTGAGAGGTTACCAGTGGGAGATGAGGACCAGCAAGAGCTTTCAGGGCTGGCACCTTTAGTGTAGGAGCAATCCCTGGACGTTCGCAATTTCGGCGTTGAGCTCTGGCCAGATTGAGCAGGAGAGGCTGTGTACGTTGGAAATTTTAGTAGCCTAAACAAGTTCAGAGCCCAAGTGTTTGTGGTTCGTTTGAGAGGTTACCAGTGGGAGATGAGGACCAGCAACAGCATTCAGGGCTGGCGCCTTAAGTGTAGGAGCAACCGCTGGACGTTCACAATTTCGGTGTTGAGCTCTGACGTGAATTAGCAAAAGGAAGCGATGATACGTCTGGACTTTTGAGTGTCTAAACAAGTTCAGAGGCCAAGTGTTTGTGGTTCGTTTGAGAGGTTACCAGTGGGAGATGAGGACCAGCAACAGCATTCAGGGCTGGCAGCTTTAGTGTAGGAGCAATCGCTGGACGTTCGCAATTTCGGTGTTGAGCTCTGGCCAGATTGAGCAGGAGAGGCTGTGTACGTTGGAAGTTTTAGTAGGCTAAACAAGTTCAGAGCCCAAGTGTTTGTGGTTCCTTTTAGATGTTACCAGTGGGAGATGAGGACCAGCATAGGCTTTCAGGGCTGGCACCTTTAGTGTAGGAGCAATCGCTGGACGTTCGCAATTTCGGTGTTGAGCTCTGGCCAGATTGAGCAGGAGAGGCTGTGTACGTTGGAAGTTTTAGTAGGCTAAACAAGTTCAGAGCCCAAGTGTTTGTGGTTCGTTTGAGAGGTTACCAGTGGGAGATGAGGACCAGCAAGAGCTTTCAGGGCTGGCAGCTTGAGTGTAGGAGCAATCGCTGGACGTTCGCAGTTTCGGTGTTGAACTTTGGCCAGATTGAGCAGGAGAGGCTGTGTACGTTGGAAGTTTTAGTAGCCTAAACAATTTCAGAGCCCAAGTGTTTCTGGTTCGTTTTAGAGGTTACCAGTGGGAGATGAGGACCAGCAAGAGCTTTCAGGGCTGGCACCTTTAGTGTAGGAGCAATCCCTGGACGTTCGCAATTTCGGTGTTGAGCTCTGGCCAGATTGAGCAGGAGAGGCTGTGTACGTTGGAAGTTTTAGTAGGCTAAACAAGTTCAGAGCCCAAGTGTTTGTGGTTCGTTTGAGAGGTTACCAGTGGGAGATGAGGACCAGCAAGAGCTTTCAGGGCTGGCAGCTTGAGTGTAGGAGCAATCGCTGGACGTTCGCAGTTTCGGTGTTCAACTTTGGCCAGATTGAGCAGGAGAGGCTGTGTACGTTGGAAGTTTTAGTAGGCTAAACAAGTTCAGAGGCCAAGTGTTTGTGGTTCGTTTGAGAGGTTACCAGTGGGAGATGAGGACCAGCAACAGCTTTCAGGGCTGGCACCTTTAGTGTAGGAGCAATCGCTGGACGTTCGCATATTTCGGTGTTGAGCTCTGACTTGAATTAGCGAAAGGAAGCGATGATACGTCTGGACCTTTGAGTGTTTAAACAAGTTCAGAGCCCAAGTGTTTGTGGTTCATTTTAGAGA
>NW_026776741.1:0-55406 GCF_030936135.1 Gavia stellata | reverse complement strand
GGAGGATGACTGACAAATGAGCGTGGGATCTTCCAGGTCAGATGAGATGAGCAGCCAACTTTATTGTGCTGGGGGATGGGGGCCAGCACTTGGAGCTGGTGCGTGACCAGTCAGCAGCGTCTTCCAGGCCGGCTGTATGGTTTTTGCGCCCGACGCTTTAACCGTGAGCGGTGTCGGATCCGGTCTGGCCCAAGGTGGCTGGAGCGGCTGCTGGTCTCTAGCGCCAGAGCGCCACAGGACAGCCCTGATGCCACCTGCCTGGCGGAGGTGGAGCGGCTCCTCTCGAGTGCCAGGGTGCCAAGGAGGAGCCCCTCTGTCACCTGCTCGGCAGTGCTGGGGCTTCTGGGCTCAGCACTTGGGGCTGGCACACAGCTGGTCCCACGGTGTTTTCCAGGCCGGCTGTACGGCTTTTGCGCTTGACGGTGTAACCGTGAGCGGTGTCGGATCCGGTCTGGCCCAGGGTTGCTGGAGCGGCTGCTGGTCTTGAGCGCCAGAGCGCCACAGGACAGCCCTGATGCCGCCTGCCTGGCGGAGGTGGAGCGGCTCCTCTCGAGTGCCAGGGTGCCAAGGAGGAGCCCCTCTGTCACCTGCTCGGCAGTGCTGGGGCTTCTGGGCTCAGCACTTGGGGCTGGCACACAGCTGGTCCCACGGTGTTTTCCAGGCCGGCTGTACGGCTTTTGCGCTTGACGGTGTAACCGTGAGCGGTGTCGGATCCGGTCTGGCCCAGGGTTGCTGGAGCGGCTGCTGGTCTTGAGCGCCAGAGCGCCACAGGACAGCCCTGATGCCGCCTGCCTGGCAGAGGTGGAGCGGCTCCTCTCGAGTGCCAGGGTGCCAAGGAGGAGCCCCTCTGTCACCTGCTCGGCAGTGCTGGGGCTTCTGGGCTCAGCACTTGGGGCTGGCACACAGCTGGTCCCACGGTGTTTTCCAGGCCGGCTGTACGGCTTTTGCGCTCGACGTTGTAACCGCGAGCGGTGTCGGATCCGGTCTGGCCCAGGGTGGCTGGAGCGGCTGCTGCTTTCAGGCACTGGGGACCTGTGGGATGGCCCCAGGGGTGCCTGGGTGATGGTGCTGGGCCTGCTGCTCTCATACACCAGGGAGCTGTGGGAAAGCCCTGCTGCCGCCTGGCTGGCGGTGCTGCAGCTGGCAAGCTCTGAATTGTCACTGGAGGCTGTGAGGGGAGGCAGGAAGGTCAGCAGCACAGCCACCCAGCTCCGGGCAGGAGAGGCCATCGTGGTGCCCACAGCCCTCCTGGAGCCAAGCCCACCCTAAGCCCCCCCTACCAGGCCTAGCCTGGCCCCTGGCCCCAGCGCAGGGGCACCCGGGTGCTTTGCCTCTTACCAGTGCCCAGGCCAGCACAGCAATCACACTCCCAGGTGGTTGTGCCATTCCACAAGTAGGAGCAGCACCGGTGGATGCCTTCGGCAGCACAAGAGCTGCACAGGAGCAGTTGCCAGGACCTGTGGAAGCAAACGGGTTGCTGGTTGCGAGGACAAAGTGACACCAGCAGGGGACTGCCTGGCAGAGCCTTTTTTCTAAGTGCTTCCTCCCCGAGCCTGTGCGGAGGCAGAGCTCCCGTGTAGAGCCCTAGACTGCTGCTTTGGCAACCTACCCCTCTTCCTCTGCCTGCTCCCTGCCTCTCGGGCAAAGGCACTTGCGGGCACTGCAGCGGATGTGCCTCTGATATACCAGTCCAAAGGCTTGGTCGCTCTCCCATGATGGTTGTCTGCCGGAGAAGGAAGGGAAAGTGTTGAGCCCCTGCTGCCCCAGCATCAGGCAGACCCAGGCCGTCCCTGCTCTCCCGCCCCGCCCGGTTTCCAACTCCTCCATGAAGCTGCGGACAAGAGTCAGGGGACAGCAGAAGGCCAGGCCTGCCGGGGCAGTCCCTGGCCTGGCACCACGCTTGCGCCTGACGTCTTGTGACTTGGGAAGAGAAAAACCAACCTCTTGGAGACTCGAATCCCCATGGTGAGCATTTCCATCACAAAAAGATCTTTGTCTTGGCAATGCAAGCAGCGGAAGCAGACGCCAGCATGGATAGCCTGCTTCTGGATGCAGCTCCGGTGGAACCAGGCATGTTGGCATGCTGGGCACACCATGGTGCGGTAGGACTTTTTGTCCTCCACAGGGTCCAAGCAGATGATGCAGGTGCTGCTGTGCTCTGGAGTGGCCTGCACTGCCTGCTTTGGGCGGTGCTTCCAGCAGAAGGACCTGGGGGGAAGATGGAAGGGATGGGCAAGGTGAGATGAGACGTGCTGAGTCCCTCCCTGGCAATGGTGAGGAGGGCAGAGGAGCTGTGAAGGAGCCCCAGACCCTGTCCGGGCTCTGGCCGTGGCTGTGGCTGTGGCAGGCTGCTGGGAAGTGTCCCTGTAGGTTCCTCACTTGGGTGCCCACTGCTGGCAGAAGGGGGCTTGGAGACAAGGAGGCTCCTGCGCAAGGGCCGGCAGCCCTTACCTGTACAGCCCGAAGAACTGGGTGACACACTCGCCCTCTGAGGCGCAGGGGAGATGGAAGCTGCAGTCGCACCCCTTCTCCCGGCAGGTGATGGTGGCGCCCATCTCGCCGCAAACGAAGCAGCACTGGAAAGAGCACAGCGGACCCATCAGCAGTAGGCTCCGGGCATGTGTGGCTGGCCCCACGCCACTGGGCTGTGGGCACTGCTGGCTCACACCCCACAGATCCGCATGGTGCATGAGGCTTTTGCTTGTGCCGGAGCCTCGGTGGAGCTGCTGGGAGCAGGCATTTGTCCCAGAGCTGATGGAAGGGCTGGGATTTCTTTCTTGGGGGCCAGGAGGAGCTCCCGCAAAGCTCTCCTGGTGCAAACCTCCCTGCTCTTGCCAGGTCCTCACCTTCTGGGCTGCCTCCTGGATTGCGCGTCTGGTGTCCTCAACAAGAAACCCGTTCCTGCGCTCTTGCGGAAAAAGCCCGCTGGCAAGAAACTGCAGAGCAGAGAAGGCCAGGAGCGCATTAGATCAGCAAGGAAGGGACTATCCCTGGCAGAAAGCTGGAGGGAGTCCCGGGGGAACTCACCAGGCAATAGGTGTGGGCACAGAGCCCTTTCTTTGTTGTTTTGCACCCACAGATATCTGGGTCAGCCTCTGCCCGGCGACACAGCATGCATGCTGAGGGGGAGAGAGCAAATGCCGCTGGGAATGAGCACCTCTGCGGGGCTGGGGAAGTGTCCCTGCGGGATCACCCCCAAGGCCCTGCTCTGACCCTGCCTAGCTGGCTGAAGGGCAGGGCTGAGGCCTTTGGAGAAGAAGGGGGCATAGCAGGCACGGGTGCCCCAGCAGGTGCCCACAGCCCAGCCTGGGCCCCGCTTGCTGAGGAGGGACCCTGCCCTGGGGTGCTTGGGGAGCTCCTGCCTTCCCCTGCCACCGGTCTTGGCCACACACAGACTGCCCCGACAACCCCTCTGCCAGCCATGGGGAGCTGTGGGGAGAGATACTTTGCTCTCACCTTGCTCCCTCGAGTCGGGGTCCTGCTGCTTCATGGCGAACATGGTGCACGTCAATGGCGAGCGCTTGGAGAGCCTCTGCCCCAGCAGTGCCGGGGTTTCTCCTCCAGACGCTCCTCTGCCAACCCTGAGGGAGCAGCAGGACACGGTGAGCTTGCAGCACAGGCCCTGGAGCCCCAAGGTGTGAGGCTGCCCTCCTCCCTTGGCAGCCCTGGGCAAGCCCCTTCCTCGCCTGCCCTCTCCTCACCTCACCAGGTCGCACTGACACACGGCCGGAGCCCAGCAGCCCTTTATCCAGGCCTTGGCAATGCATCACAGTGGCCGCTGTGACATCACCACCACACGTCTGCGTATCCCCTCAATATGGGCAAGGGCGCCCTCAGCTACCCGCCCCACCCTGTGACACGGACACTGCCTCACGGGGGTGGGTGTGGTGGCTCCCACAGAGCCTGAGCAAATGGGACCATATGTGTATCCGACAGGACCATATGTAACTAAATATGTCGGTCAGCAACAGGGAATGTCTAATCCAATATGGTCTCTTAAATGAGTGGAATTATTAATACAGAATGATATTTCCACCGTTCAACCAGCCTGTTCGTCATTTATAAGACCCTTACATATAGCGTGGACGTCATGGTTACATAAAAGGACCCTTCCTTCCCGAATGAGAAAAAGGAGACATGTGATTGCTGCAGTAGGAACAGGACTGGGAGTTTTAAATAGTATAGATACTGGGCTAATAAGGAACAAATTTGCAACGGTGACCAGTGATCCGAACAAAATACAGAACCCTTTAAGATCTTCCCTCCCAACTTTAGGAACCGGTCAATGGCTTACAGCAAATGTGTTACCACAGTGGGAGAAGCTTAATGAAAAGGACAATGAATTGATTATAAATGCATTAGACGTGGCTCCGACTACTGTTTCTACAGCACTTAGCTGTATCCAAGCTCAATTATGGATACAGACAATAGCAGCTGCAATCATTAGGGAAGGTGAAGACGGAATCCTACCAAAAGAGATCCAAAAGGTGATTTGGAATAATGCAACGGAATATGAAAGGAGATTCCAATCGTGGTGGCATTTGGTTAATTTTACCTTTGACCCTACTAACAACACAGCTACAGCTTTGGTCCTAACAAGATATAAAGCTTTAGTGTACAACATATACCCGATTGTTGCGCTAGGATTAAATTACCATGGAACTGTACTTTATCCCCTGGAACATAAGGTATGGGCTATGAAAAACAGGAATAAGTGGCAAACTGTTGATGTCAAGGCCTGTATCGTATGAGACCAGCAAGGATTTATTTGTGAAGGAAACACCATCAAAGGGCAAGATATTTGTCTTGACACTGAACAAACTGTTTGTCACTTTGAGGTGCATCCCAACAAGACCCTAAGAACCATCGTAATTTACAGGGGTATGGAATGTGTTTGAGAACTCAGTGTGATTTTGTACAAGTAGATGATCAAATGGTGGACCCGAGCAACCATTCAAATATTTGCATTTGTAACTTTGCTAGTCTTACAGGATATGATTTTAACTACACAGCTCCTGTTACTACTTATCAATTGCTACAATTTAATTATACGTTGATTCAGAATATACAGCCCACCCCTATTGGAATGAATCTCACTCTAATAAGAAGACTATTGCATCATGAAAATTTAAAAAGGTCGTTAAAACAAGTTCAAGAAAGTGGAAGAAAGACTTTAATTACTGTCCATCATGATGCAGAGGAAATACACCAAGTAGTGGAACGAGTGAAGTCAGAGGGAGAGCACAGTTGGTGGGATGTGTGTAGGGGTTATTCCCCGTCAGCTACCAAAATCTTAAACATAATGACCCACCCGATATTGCTGTTACTAATAGCCATGAGAACATGAACAATAGTCAATCTTATCCTTTGGTGTAAACTAAAGGAACTGATTGGACAAGTACTGATGCTAAAACTAATGATGAAACATAACGAACCACTTTTAAAAGCAAGAGAATTTGCTTAGGGGAAAGAAAAGGGGGGAATGTTACAGGGCATCTTGAGAAACAAGGGCTAAAAGTAAGAAAGAAGAATGTAAAGAAGATGCTTCATAACAACTGTGCCTGGCACTGAGACATATTAGAGAGAAAGACTGTCTTCACTGACTCTCTGCTAACTAGCAATAACGATTAGCACAAGGACGAATCGTAGAAAAATAGAATAGACTGCCAAAATAGTGCCCTAGAGTTAACTTGTCCTCGGACAGGGCCAGGGGATCCAGATTGTAATGGGACAAGGTCCAGTCTGTCCTGGGAGGGGGCCAGGAGATCCAGTTTGGACATGGAATGATCCCATTCTGTCCTGGGAGGGGGCCAGGGGATCCAGTTTGGACTGGGACAGGGCCCTGTCTGTACTGGAAGGGGGCAAGGGGATCCAGTTTCGACTGGGACAGGGCCCAGTCTGTCCTTGGACGGGGTCAGGGGATCCAGTTTGGACTGGGAATGATCCCAGTCTGTCTTGGGAGGGGGCCAGGGGATCCAGTTTGGACTGGGAATGATCCTAGTCGGTCCTGGGAGGGGGCCAGGGGACCCAGTTTGGACTGGGAATGATCCCAGTCTGTCTTGGGAGGGGACCAGGGGATCCAGTTTGGACTGGGACAGGGCCCAATCTGTCCTGGGAGGGGGCCAGGGAATCCACTCTGGACTGGGAATGATCCTATTTGGTCCTGGGAGGGGGCCAGCGGATCCAGTTTGGAATGGGAATGACCGCATTTGGTACTGGGAGGGGGCCAGGGAATCCAGTTTGGAGTGGGAATGACCCCATTTGGTCCAGGGAGGGGGCCAGGGGATACACTTTGGCCTGGGAATTATCCCAGTCTTAACTGGGAGGGGACAGGGTATCCAGTTTGGACTGGCACAGGGCCCAGTCTGTCATGGGAGGGGGCCAGGGGATCCAGGTTGGAAGGGGAATGATCCCATTTGGTTCTGGGAGGGGGCCAGGGAACCCAGTTTGGACTGGGAATGACCCCATTTGGTCCTGGGAGGGGGCCAGGGGATCCAGTTTGGATTGGGACAGGGCCCAGTCTGTCCTGGGAGGGGGCCAGGGGATCCAGTTTTGACTGGGACAGGGCCCACTCTGTCCTGGGAGGGGGGTAGGGGATCCAGTTTGGACTGGGAATGACCCTATTTGGTCCTGGGAGGGGGCCAGGGGATCCAGTTTGGATTGGGACATGGCCCAGTGTGTCCTGGGAGGGGGCCAGGGGATCCAGATTGTACTGGGACAGGGCCCAGTCTGTCCTGGGAGGCGACCAGGGGTTCCACTTTGGACTGGGAATTATCCCAGTCTTAACTGGGAGGGGACAGGGGATCTAGTTTCGACTGGGACAGGGCCCAGTCAGTCATGGGATGGGGCCAGGGGATCCAGTTTGGACTGGAAGTTATCCCATCTGTCCTGGGAGCGGGTCCAGGGGATCCACTTTGGACTGGGAATGACCCCATTTGCTCCTGGAAGGGGGCCAGGGGATCCAGTTTGGACTGGGACAGGGCCCAGTCTGTCCTTGGAGGGGGTCAGGGGATCCACTTTGGACTGGGAATGACCCCATTTGCTCCTGGGAGGGGGCCAGGGGATCCAGTTTGGACTGGGACAGGGCCCAGTCTGTCCAGGGAGGGGGCCAGGGGATCCAGTTTGGACTGGGACAGGGCCCAGTCTGTCCTGGGAGGGGGCCAGGGGACCCAGGTTTGACTGGGACAGGGCCCAGTCTGTCCTGGGAGGGGGCCAGGGGATACACTTTGGCCTGGGAATTATCCCAGTCTTAACTGGGAGGGGACGGGGTATCCAGTTTGGACTGGCACAGGGCCCAGTCTGTCATGGGATGGGGACAGGGGGTCCAGTTTGGACTGGGAATGACCCCATTCTGTCCTGGGAGGGGGCCAGGGGTCCGGTTTGGACTGGAAGTTATCCCATCTGTCCTGGGAGGGGGCCAGGGGATCCAGTTTGGACTGGGAATGATCCCAGTTTGTCCTGGGAGGGGGCCAGGGGATCCAGTTTGGACAGGGAATGACTCCATTTAGTCCTGGGAGGAGGCCAGGGGATCAAGTTTGGACTGGGAGAGGTCCCAGTCTGTTCTGGGAAGGGGCCAGGGGATCCAGTTTGGACTGGGACAGGGCCCAGTCTGTCCTGGGAGGGGTCCAGGGGGTCCAGTTTGGACAGGGACACGGCCCAGTCTGTCCTGGGAGGGGGCAGGGGATCCAGTTTGGACTGGGAATGATCCCATTCTGTCCTGGGAGGGGGCCAGGGGATCCCGTTTCGACTAGGACAGGGCCCAGTCTGTCCTGGGAGGGGGCCAGGGGATCCAGGTTGGAATGGGAATGATCCCATTTGGTTCTGGGAGGGGGCCAGGGAATCCAGTTTGGACTGGGAATGACCCCATTTGGTCCTGGGAGGGGGCCAGGGGATCCAGTTTGGATTGGGACAGGGCCCAGTCTGTCCTGGGAGGGGGCCAGGGGATCCAGTTGCGACTGGGATAGGGCCCACTCTGTCCTGGGAGGGGGTTAGGGGATCCAGTTTGGACTGGGAATGGCCCCATTTGGTCCTGGGAGGGGGCCAGGGGATCCAGTCTGGATTGGGACATGGCCCAGTCTGTCCTGGGAGGGGGCCAGGGGATCCAGATTGTACTGGGACAGGGCCCAGTCTGTCCTGGGAGGCGACCAGGGGTTCCACTTTAGACTGGGAATTATCCCAGTCTTAACTGGGAGGGGACAGGGGATCTAGTTTGGATTGGGACAGGGCCCAGTCAGTCATGGGATGGGGCCAGGGGATCCAGTTTGGACTGGAAGTTATCCCATCTGTCCTGGGAGCGGGTTCAGGGGATCCAATTTGGAATGGGAATGATCCCAATTTGTCCTGGGAGGGGGCAGGGGATCCACTTTGGACTGCGACTGACCCCATTTAGTCCTGGGAGGGGGCCAGGGGATCCAGTTTGTACTGGGACAGGGCCGAGTCTGTAGTGAGAGGAGGCCAGGGCATCCACATTGGACTGGGAATGATCCCATTCTGTCCTAGGAGGGGGCCAGGGGATCTAGTTTGGACTGGGACACGGCCCAGTCTGTCCTGGGAGGGGGTCAGGGGATCCAGTTTGGACTGGGAATGATGCCATTTGGTCCAGGGAGGGGGCCAGGGGATCCAGTTTGAATTGAGACAGGGCCCAGTCTGTCCTGGGAGGGGGCCAGGGGACCCAGGTTGGACTGGGACAGGGCCCAGTCTGTCCTGGGAGGGGGCCAGGGGATACACTTTGGCCTGGGAATTATCCCAGTCTTAACTGGGAGGGGACGGGGTATCCAGTTTGGACTGGCACAGGGCCCAGTCTGTCATGGGATGGGGACAGGGGGTCCAGTTTGGACTGGGAATGACCCCATTCTGTCCTGGGAGGGGGCCAGGGGTCCGGTTTGGACTGGAAGTTATCCCATCTGTCCTGGGAGGGGGCCAGGGGATCCAGTTTGGACTGGGAATGATCCCAGTTTGTCCTGGGAGGGGGCCAGGGGATCCAGTCTGGACTGGGAGTGATCCCAGTCTGTCCTGGGAGGGGGCCAGGGGATCTAGTTTGGACTGGGACAGGGACCAGCGTGTCCTGGGATGGGTCCAGGGGATCCAGTCTGGACTGGGAATGATCCCAGTCTGTCCTGGGAGGGGGCTAGGGGATCCAATTTGGACTGGGACAGGGCTCAGTCTATCCTGGGAACGGGCCAGGGGATCCAGTTTGGAATGGGAATGATCCCATTTGGTACTGGGAGGGGGCCAGGGAATCCAGTTTGGACTGGGAATGATCCCAGTCTCTCCTGGGAGGGGGCCAGGGGATCCCGTTTCGACTGAGAAAGGGCCCATTCTTTCCTGGGAGGGGGCCACGGGATCCAGGTTGGAATGGGACAGGGCCCAGTCTGTCCTGGGAGGGGGCCAGGGGATCCAGGTTGGAATGGTAATGATCCCATTTGGTTCTGGGAGCGGGCCAGGGAATCCAGTTTGGACTGGGAATGACCCCATTTGGTCCTGGGAGGGGGCCAGGGGATCCAGTTTGGATTGGGACAGGGCCCAGTCTGTCCTGGGAGGGGGCCAGGGGATCCAGGTTGGACTGGGACAGGGCCCAGTCTGTCCTGGGAGGGGGCCAGGGGATCCAGTTTGGACTGGGACAGGGCCCACTCTGTCCTGAGAGGGGGTTAGGGGATCCAGTTTGGACTGGGAATGACCCCATTCTGTCCTGGGAGGGGGCTAGGGGTCCGGTTTGGACTGGAAGTTATCCCATCTGTCCTGGGAGGGGGCCAGGGGATCCAGTCTGGACTGGGAATGATCCCAGTTTATCCTGGGCGGGGGCCAGGGGATCCAGTTTGGACTGGGAATGATCCTAGTCGGTCCTGGGAGGGGGCCAGGGGATCCAGTTTGGACTGGGAATGATCCCAGTCTGGCTTGGGAGGGGGCCAGGGGATCCATTTTGGACTAGGAGAGGTCCCAGTCTGTTCTGGGAAGGGGCCAGGGGATCCAGTTTGGACTGGGATAGGGCCCAGTCTGTCCTGGGAGGGGGCCAGGGGATCCAGTTTGGACTGGGACAGGGCCCAATCTGTCCTGGGAGGGGGCCAGGGAATCCACTCTGGACTGGGAATGATCCTATTTGGTCCTGGGAGGGGGCCAGCGGATCCAGTTTGGAATGGGAATGACCGCATTTGGTACTGGGAGGGGGCCAGGGAATCCAGTTTGGAGTGGGAATGACCCCATTTGGTCCAGGGAGGGGGCCAGGGGATACACTTTGGCCTGGGAATTATCCCAGTCTTAACTGGGAGGGGACAGGGGATCCAGTTTGGACTGGGACAGGGCCCAGTCTGTCATGGGAGGGGGCCAGGAGATCCAGGTTGGAATGGGACAGGGCCCAGTCTGTCCTGGGAGGGGGCCAGGGGATCCAGGTTGGAAGGGGAATGATCCCATTTGGTTCTGGGAGGGGGCCAGGGAACCCAGTTTGGACTGGGAATGACCCCATTTGGTCCTGGGAGGGGGCCAGGGGATCCAGTTTGGATTGGGACAGGGCCCTGTCTGTCCTGGGAGGGGGCCAGGGGATCCAGGTTGGCCTGGGACAGGGCCCAGTCTGTCCTGGGAGGGGGCCAGGGGATCCAGTTTTGACTGGGACAGGGCCCACTCTGTCCTGGGAGGGGGGTAGGGGATCCAGTTTGGACTGGGAATGACCCTATTTGGTCCTGGGAGGGGGCCAGGGGATCCAGTTTGGATTGGGACATGGCCCAGTCTGTCCTGGGAGGGGGCCAGGGGATCCAGATTGTACTGGGACAGGGCCCAGTCTGTCCTGGGAGGCGACCAGGGGTTCCACTTTGGACTGGGAATTATCCCAGTCTTAACTGGGAGGGGACAGGGGATCTAGTTTCGACTGGGACAGGGCCCAGTCAGTCATGGGATGGGGCCAGGGGATCCAGTTTGGACTGGAAGTTATCCCATCTGTCCTGGGAGCGGGTCCAGGGGATCCACTTTGGACTGGGAATGACCCCATTTGCTCCTGGGAGGGGGCCAGGGGATCCAGTTTGGACTGGGACAGGGCCCAGTCTGTCCTGGGAGGGGGTCAGGGGATCCAGTTTGGACTGGGAATGACGCCATTTGGTCCAGGGAGGGGGCCAGGGGATCCAGTTTGGACTGGGACAGGGCCCAGTCTGTCCTGGGAGGGGGCCAGGGGACCCAGGTTGGACTGGGACAGGGCCCAGTCTGTCCTGGGAGGGGGCCAGGGGATACACTTTGGCCTGGGAATTATCCCAGTCTTAACTGGGAGGGGACGGGGTATCCAGTTTGGACTGGCACAGGGCCCAGTCTGTCATGGGATGGGGACAGGGGGTCCAGTTTGGACTGGGAATGACCCCATTCTGTCCTGGGAGGGGGCCAGGGGTCCG
This sequence comes from Gavia stellata, assembly GCF_030936135.1. Lineage (NCBI taxonomy): Eukaryota > Metazoa > Chordata > Aves > Gaviiformes > Gaviidae > Gavia > Gavia stellata. The sequence goes on along the minus strand of NW_026776741.1, from coordinate 44,037 downwards.
GTTTGGACTGGAAGTTATCCCATCTGTCCTGGGAGGGGGCCAGGGGATCCAGTTTGGACTGGGAATGATCCCAGTTTGTCCTGGGAGGGGGCCAGGGGATCCAGTTTGGACAGGGAATGACTCCCTTTAGTCCTGGGAGGAGGCCAGGGGATCAAGTTTGGACTGGGAGAGGTCCCAGTCTGTTCTGGGAAGGGGCCAGGGGATCCAGTTTGGACTGGGACAGGGCCCAGTCTGTCCTGGGAGGGGTCCAGGGGGTCCAGTTTGGACAGGGACACGGCCCAGTCTGTCCTGGGAGGGGGCAGGGGATCCAGTTTGGACTGGGAATGATCCCATTCTGTCCTGGGAGGGGGCCAGGGGATCCCGTTTCGACTAGGACAGGGCCCAGTCTGTCCTGGGAGGGGGCCAGGGGATCCAGGTTGGAATGGGAATGATCCCATTTGGTTCTGGGAGGGGGCCAGGGAATCCAGTTTGGACTGGGAATGACCCCATTTGGTCCTGGGAGGGGGCCAGGGGATCCAGTTTGGATTGGGACAGGGCCCAGTCTGTCCTGGGAGGGGGCCAGGGGATCCAGTTGCGACTGGGATAGGGCCCACTCTGTCCTGGGAGGGGGTCAGGGGATCCAGTTTGGACTGGGAATGACGCCATTTGGTCCAGGGAGGGGGCCAGGGGATCCAGTTTGGACTGGGACAGGGCCCAGTCTGTCCTGGGAGGGGGCCAGGGGATCCAGGTTGGACTGGGACAGGGCCCAGTCTGTCCTGGGAGGCGACCAGGGGTTCCACTTTGGACTGGGAATTATTCCAGTCTTAACTGGGAGGGGACAGGGGATCTAGTTTGGATTGGGACAGGGCCCAGTCAGTCATGGGATGGGGCCAGGGGATCCAGTTTGGACTGGAAGTTATCCCATCTGTCCTGGGAGCGGGTTCAGGGGATCCAATTTGGAATGGGAATGATCCCAATTTGTCCTGGGAGGGGGCAGGGGATCCACTTTGGACTGCGAATGACCCCATTTGGTCCTGGGAGGGGGCCAGGGGATCCAGTTTGTACTGGGACAGGGCCCAGTCTGTAGTGAGAGGAGGCCGGGGCATCCACATTGGACTGGGAATGACCCCATTCTGTCCTGGGAGGGGGCCAGGGGATCCATTTTGGACTGGGACAGGGCCCAGTCTGTCCTGGGAGGGGGCCAGGGGACCCAGGTTGGACTGGGACAGGGCCCAGTCTGTCCTGGGAGGGGGCCAGGGGATACACTTTGGCCTGGGAATTATCCCAGTCTTAACTGGGAGGGGACGGGGTATCCAGTTTGGACTGGCACAGGGCCCAGTCTGTCCTGGGATGGGGACAGGGGGTCCAGTTTTGACTGGGACAGGGCCCACTCTGTCCTGGGAGGGGGGTAGGGGATCCAGTTTGGACTGGGAATGACCCTATTTGGTCCTGGGAGGGGGCCAGGGGATCCAGTTTGGATTGGGACATGGCCCAGTCTGTCCTGGGAGGGGGCCAGGGGATCCAGATTGTACTGGGACAGGGCCCAGTCTGTCCTGGGAGGCGACCAGGGGTTCCACTTTGGACTGGGAATTATCCCAGTCTTAACTGGGAGGGGACAGGGGATCTAGTTTCGACTGGGACAGGGCCCAGTCAGTCATGGGATGGGGCCAGGGGATCCAGTTTGGACTGGAAGTTATCCCATCTGTCCTGGGAGCGGGTCCAGGGGATCCACTTTGGACTGGGAATGACCCCATTTGCTCCTGGGAGGGGGCCAGGGGATCCAGTTTGGACTGGGACAGGGCCCAGTCTGTCCTGGGAGGGGGTCAGGGGATCCAGTTTGGACTGGGAATGACCCCATTTGGTCCAGGGAGGGGGCCAGGGGATCCAGTTTGGACTGGGACAGGGCCCAGTCTGTCCTGGGAGGGGGCCAGGGGACCCAGGTTTGACTGGGACAGGGCCCAGTCTGTCCTGGGAGGGGGCCAGGGGATACACTTTGGCCTGGGAATTATCCCAGTCTTAACTGGGAGGGGACGGGGTATCCAGTTTGGACTGGCACAGGGCCCAGTCTGTCATGGGATGGGGACAGGGGGTCCAGTTTGGACTGGGAATGACCCCATTCTGTCCTGGGAGGGGGCCAGGGGTCCGGTTTGGACTGGAAGTTATCCCATCTGTCCTGGGAGGGGGCCAGGGGATCCAGTTTGGACTGGGAATGATCCCAGTTTGTCCTGGGAGGGGGCCAGGGGATCCAGTTTGGACAGGGAATGACTCCATTTAGTCCTGGGAGGAGGCCAGGGGATCAAGTTTGGACTGGGAGAGGTCCCAGTCTGTTCTGGGAAGGGGCCAGGGGATCCAGTTTGGACTGGGACAGGGCCCAGTCTGTCCTGGGAGGGGTCCAGGGGGTCCAGTTTGGACAGGGATACGGCCCAGTCTGTCCTGGGAGGGGGCAGGGGATCCAGTTTGGACTGGGAATGATCCCATTCTGTCCTGGGAGGGGGCCAGGGGATCCCGTTTCGACTAGGACAGGGCCCAGTCTGTCCTGGGAGGGGGCCAGGGGATCCAGGTTGGAATGGGAATGATCCCATTTGGTTCTGGGAGGGGGCCAGGGAATCCAGTTTGGACTGGGAATGACCCCATTTGGTCCTGGGAGGGGGCCAGGGGATCCACTTTGGATTGGGACAGGGCCCAGTCTGTCCTGGGAGGGGGCCAGGGAATCCAGTTTGGACTGGGAATGACCCCATTTGGTCCTGGGAGGGGGCCAGGGGATCCAGTTGCGACTGGGATAGGGCCCACTCTGTCCTGGGAGGGGGTTAGGGGATCCAGTTTGGACTGGGAATGACCCTATTTGGTCCTGGGAGGGGGCCTGGGGATCCAGTCTGGATTGGGACATGGCCCAGTCTGTCCTGGGAGGGGGCCAGGGGATCCAGATTGTACTGGGACAGGGCCCAGTCTGTCCTGGGAGGCGACCAGGGGTTCCACTTTGGACTGGGAATTATCCCAGTCTTAACTGGGAGGGGACAGGGGATCTAGTTTGGATTGGGACAGGGCCCAGTCAGTCATGGGATGGGGCCAGGGGATCCAGTTTGGACTGGAAGTTATCCCATCTGTCCTGGGAGCGGGTTCAGGGGATCCAATTTGGAATGGGAATGATCCCAATTTGTCCTGGGAGGGGGCAGGGGATCCACTTTGGACTGCGAATGACCCCATTTGGTCCTGGGAGGGGGCCAGGGGATCCAGTTTGTACTGGGACAGGGCCCAGTCTGTAGTGAGAGGAGGCCGGGGCATCCACATTGGACTGGGAATGACCCCATTCTGTCCTGGGAGGGGGCCAGGGTATCCATTTTGGACTGGGACAGGGCCCAGTCTGTCCTGGGAGGGGGCCAGGGGATACACTTTGGCCTGGGAATTATCCCAGTCTTAACTGGGAGGGGACGGGGTATCCAGTTTGGACTGGCACAGGGCCCAGTCTGTCATGGGATGGGGACAGGGGGTCCAGTTTGGACTGGGAATGACCCCATTCTGTCCTGGGAGGGGGCCAGGGGTCCGGTTTGGACTGGAAGTTATCCCATCTGTCCTGGGAGGGGGCCAGGGGATCCAGTTTGGACTGGGAATGATCCCAGTTTGTCCTGGGAGGGGGCCAGGGGATCCAGTTTGGACTGGGAATGACTCCATTTGGTCCTGGGAGGGGGCCAGGGGATCCAGTTTGGAATGGGAATTATCCTAGTCTGCACTGGGAGAGGGCCAGGGGATCCAGTTTGGACTGGAAAAGATCCCAGTCTGTCCTGGGACAGGGCCAGGGGATCCAGATTGGAGTGGGACAGGGCCCAGTCTCTCCTGGGAGGGGGCCAGGGGATCCAGTTTGGACTGGGAAGTATCCTACTCTGCACTGGGAGGGGGCCAGGGGATCCACTTTGGACTGGGAATGATTCCAGTCTGTCCTGGGAGGGGGCCAGGGGATCCACTTTGGACTGGGACAGGGCCCAGTCTGTCCTGGGAAGGGGCCAGGGGATCCAGATTGGACTGGGACAGGGCCCAGTCTGTCCTGGGAGGGGGCCAGGGGATCCAGTTTGGACTGGGAGTGATCCCAGTCTGTCCTGGGAGGGGGCCACGGGATCCAGGTTGGAATGGGACAGGGCCCAGTCTGTCCTGGGAGGGGGCCAGGGGATCCAGGTTGGAATGGGAATGATCCCATTTGGTTCTGGGAGCGGGCCAGGGAATCCAGTTTGGACTGGGAATGACCCCATTTGGTCCTGGGAGGGGGCCAGGGGATCCAGTTTTGACTGGGACAGGGCCCACTCTGTCCTGAGAGGGGGTTAGGGGATCCAGTTTGGACTGGGAATGACCCTATTTGGTCCTGGGAGGGGGCCAGGGGATCCAGTTTGGATTGGGACATGTCCCAGTCTGTCCTGGGAGGGGGCCAGGGGATCCAGATTGTACTGGGACAGGGCCCAGTCTGTCCTGGGAGGCGACCAGGCGTTCCACTTTGGACTGGGAATTATCCCAGTCTTAACTGGGAGGGGCCAGGGGATCCAGTTTGGACTGGAAGTTATCCCATCTGCCCTGGGAGCGGGTCCAGGGGATCCAGTTTGGACTGGGAATGATCCCAGTTTGTCCTGGGAGGGGGCAGGGGATCCACTTTGGACTGGGAATGACCCCATTTGCTCCTGGGAGGGGGCCAGGGGATCCAGTTTGGACTGGGACAGGGCCGAGTCTGTAGTGAGAGGAGGCCAGGGCATCCACATTGGACTGGGAATGATCCCATTCTGTCCTAGGAGGGGGCCAGGGGATCTAGTTTGGACTGGGACACGGCCCAGTCTGTCCTGGGAGGGGGTCAGGGGATCCAGTTTGGACTGGGAATGATGCCATTTGGTCCAGGGAGGGGGCCAGGGGATCCAGTTTGAATTGAGACAGGGCCCAGTCTGTCCTGGGAGGGGGCCAGGGGACCCAGGTTGGACTGGGACAGGGCCCAGTCTGTCCTGGGAGGGGGCCAGGGGATACACTTTGGCCTGGGAATTATCCCAGTCTTAACTGGGAGGGGACGGGATATCCAGTTTGGACTGGCACAGGGCCCAGTCTGTCATGGGATGGGGACAGGGGGTCCAGTTTGGACTGGGAATGACACCATTCTGTCCAGGGAGGGGGCCAGGGGTCCGGTTTCGACTGGAAGTTATCCCATCTGTCCTGGGAGGGGGCCAGGGGATCCAGTTTGGACTGGGAATGATCCCAGTTTGTCCTGGGAGGGGGCCAGGGGATCCAGTCTGGACTGGGAGTGATCCCAGTCTGTCCTGGGAGGGGGCCAGGGGATCTAGTTTGGACTGGGACAGGGACCAGCGTGTCCTGGGATGGGTCCAGGGGATCCAGTCTGGACTGGGAATGATCCCAGTCTGTCCTGGGAGGGGGCTAGGGGATCCAATTTGGACTGGGACAGGGCTCAGTCTATCCTGGGAACGGGCCAGGGGATCCAGTTTGGAATGGGAATGATGCCATTTGGTACTGGGAGGGGGCCAGGGAATCCAGTTTGGACTGGGAATGATCCCAGTCTCTCCTGGGAGGGGGCCAGGGGATCCCGTTTCGACTGAGAAAGGGCCCAGTCTGTCCTGGGAGGGGGCCACGGGATCCAGGTTGGAATGGGACAGGGCCCAGTCTGTCCTGGGAGGGGGCCAGGGGATCCAGGTTGGAATGGTAATGATCCCATTTGGTTCTGGGAGCGGGCCAGGGAATCCAGTTTGGACTGGGAATGACCCCATTTGGTCCTGGGAGGGGGCCAGGGGATCCAGTTTGGATTGGGACAGGGCCCAGTCTGTCCTGGGAGGGGGCCAGGGGATCCAGGTTGGACTGGGACAGGGCCCAGTCTGTCCTGGGAGGGGGCCAGGGGATCCAGTTTTGACTGGGACAGGGCCCACTCTGTCCTGAGAGGGGGTTAGGGGATCCAGTTTGGACTGGGAATGACCCCATTCTGTCCTGGGAGGGGGCCAGGGGTCCGGTTTGGACTGGAAGTTATCCCATCTGTCCTGGGAGGGGGCCAGGGGATCCAGTCTGGACTGGGAATGATCCCAGTTTATCCTGGGCGGGGGCCAGGGGATCCAGTTTGGACTGGGAATGATCCTAGTCGGTCCTGGGAGGGGGCCAGGGGATCCAGTTTGGACTGGGAATGATCCCAGTCTGTCTTGGGAGGGGGCCAGGGGATCCAGTTTGGACTAGGAGAGGTCCCAGTCTGTTCTGGGAAGGGGCCAGGGGATCCAGTTTGGACTGGGATAGGGCCCAGTCTGTCCTGGGAGGGGGCCAGGGGATCCAGTTTGGACTGGGACAGGGCCCAATCTGTCCTGGGAACGGGCCAGGGAATCCACTCTGGACTGGGAATGATCCTATTTGGTCCTGGGAGGGGGCCAGCGGATCCAGTTTGGAGTGGGAATGACCCCATTTGGTCCAGGGAGGGGGCCAGGGGATACACTTTGGCCTGGGAATTATCCCAGTCTTAACTGGGAGGCGACAGGGTATCCAGTTTGGACTGGCACAGGGCCCAGTCTGTCATGGGAGGGGGCCAGGAGATCCAGGTTGGAATGGGACAGGGCCCAGTCTGTCCTGGGAGGGGGCCAGGGGATCCAGGTTGGAAGGGGAATGATCCCATTTGGTTCTGGGAGGGGGCCAGGGAACCCAGTTTGGACTGGGAATGACCCTATTTGGTCCTGGGAGGGGGCCAGGGGATCCAGTTTGGATTGGGACAGGGCCCTGTCTGTCCTGGGAGGGGGCCAGGGGATCCAGGTTGGCCTGGGACAGGGCCCAGTCTGTCCTGGGAGGGGGCCAGGGGATCCAGTTTTGACTGGGACAGGGCCCACTCTGTCCTGGGAGGGGGGTAGGGGATCCAGTTTGGACTGGGAATGACCCTATTTGGTCCTGGGAGGGGGCCAGGGGATCCAGTTTGGATTGGGACATGGCCCAGTCTGTCCTGGGAGGGGGCCAGGGGATCCAGATTGTACTGGGACAGGGCCCAGTCTGTCCTGGGAGGCGACCAGGGGTTCCACTTTGGACTGGGAATTATCCCAGTCTTAACTGGGAGGGGACAGGGGATCTAGTTTCGACTGGGACAGGGCCCAGTCAGTCATGGGATGGGGCCAGGGGATCCAGTTTGGACTGGAAGTTATCCCATCTGTCCTGGGAGCGGGTCCAGGGGATCCACTTTGGACTGGGAATGACCCCATTTGCTCCTGGGAGGGGGCCAGGGGATCCAGTTTGTACTGGGACAGGGCCCAGTCTGTCCTGGGAGGGGGTCAGGGGATCCAGTTTGGACTGGGAATGACGCCATTTGGTCCAGGGAGGGGGCCAGGGGATCCAGTTTGGACTGGGACAGGGCCCAGTCTGTCCTGGGAGGGGGCCAGGGGACCCAGGTTGGACTGGGACAGGGCCCAGTCTGTCCTGGGAGGGGGCCAGGGGATACACTTTGGCCTGGGAATTATCCCAGTCTTAACTGGGAGGGGACGGGGTATCCAGTTTGGACTGGCACAGGGCCCAGTCTGTCATGGGATGGGGACAGGGGGTCCAGTTTGGACTGGGAATGACCCCATTCTGTCCTGGGAGGGGGCCAGGGGTCCGGTTTGGACTGGAAGTTATCCCATCTGTCCTGGGAGGGGGCCAGGGGATCCAGTTTGGACTGGGAATGATCCCAGTTTGTCCTGGGAGGGGGCCAGGGGATCCAGTTTGGACAGGGAATGACTCCATTTAGTCCTGGGAGGAGGCCAGGGGATCAAGTTTGGACTGGGAGAGGTCCCAGTCTGTTCTGGGAAGGGGCCAGGGGATCCAGTTTGGACTGGGACAGGGCCCAGTCTGTCCTGGGAGGGGTCCAGGGGGTCCAGTTTGGACAGGGACACGGCCCAGTCTGTCCTGGGAGGGGGCAGGGGATCCAGTTTGGACTGGGAATGATCCCATTCTGTCCTGGGAGGGGGCCAGGGGATCCCGTTTCGACTAGGACAGGGCCCAGTCTGTCCTGGGAGGGGGCCAGGGGATCCAGGTTGGAATGGGAATGATCCCATTTGGTTCTGGGACGGGGCCAGGGAATCCAGTTTGGACTGGGAATGACCCCATTTGGTCCAGGGTGGGGGCCAGGGGATCCAGTTTGGATTGGGACAGGGCCCAGTCTGTCCTGGGAGGGGGCCAGGGAATCCAGTTTGGACTGGGAATGACCCCATTTGGTCCTGGGAGGGGGCCAGGGGTCCAGTTGCGACTGGGATAGGGCCCACTCTGTCCTGGGAGGGGGTTAGGGGATCCAGTTTGGACTGGGAATGACCCTATTTGGTCCTGGGAGGGGGCCAGGGGATCCAGTCTGGATTGGGACATGGCCCAGTCTGTCCTGGGAGGGGGCCAGGGGATCCAGATTGTACTGGGACAGGGCCCAGTCTGTCCTGGGAGGCGACCAGGGGTTCCACTTTGGACTGGGAATTATCCCAGTCTTAACTGGGAGGGGACAGGGGATCTAGTTTGGATTGGGACAGGGCCCAGTCAGTCATGGGATGGGGCCAGGGGATCCAGTTTGGACTGGAAGTTATCCCATCTGTCCTGGGAGCGGGTTCAGGGGATCCAATTTGGAATGGGAATGATCCCAATTTGTCCTGGGAGGGGGCAGGGGATCCACTTTGGACTGCGAATGACCCCATTTGGTCCTGGGAGGGGGCCAGGGGATCCAGTTTGTACTGGGACAGGGCCCAGTCTGTAGTGAGAGGAGGCCGGGGCATCCACATTGGACTGGGAATGACCCCATTCTGTCCTGGGAGGGGGCCAGGGGATACATTTTGGACTGGGACAGGGCCCAGTCTGTCCTGGGAGGGGGCCAGGGGACCCAGGTTGGACTGGGACAGGGCCCAGTCTGTCCTGGGAGGGGGCCAGGGGATACACTTTGGCCTGGGAATTATCCCAGTCTTAACTGGGAGGGGACGGGGTATCCAGTTTGGACTGGCACAGGGCCCAGTCTGTCATGGGATGGGGACAGGGGGTCCAGTTTGGACTGGGAATGACCCCATTCTGTCCTGGGAGGGGGCCAGGGGTCCGGTTTGGACTGGAAGTTATCCCATCTGTCCTGGGAGGGGGCCAGGGGATCCAGTTTGGACTGGGAATGATCCCAGTTTGTCCTGGGAGGGGGCCAGGGGATCCAGTCTGGACTGGGAGTGATCCCAGTCTGTCCTGGGAGGGGGCCAGGGGATCTAGTTTGGACTGGGACAGGGACCAGCGTGTCCTGGGATGGGTCCAGGGGATCCAGTCTGGACTGGGAATGATCCCAGTCTGTCCTGGGAGGGGGCCAGGGGATCCAGGTTGGACTGGGACAGGGCTCAGTCTATCCTGGGAACGGGCCAGGGGATCCAGTTTGGAATGGGAATGATCCCATTTGGTACTGGGAGGGGGCCAGGGGATCCAGTTTGGATTGGGACAGGGCCCAGTCTGTCCTGGGAGGGGGCCAGGGGATCCAGGTTGGACTGGGACAGGGCCCAGTCTGTCCTGGGAGGGGGCCAGGGGATCCAGTTTTGACTGGGACAGGGCCCACTCTGTCCTGAGAGGGGGTTAGGGGATCCAGTTTGGACTGGGAATGACCCCATTCTGTCCTGGGAGGGGGCCAGGGGTCCGGTTTGGACTGGAAGTTATCCCATCTGTCCTGGGAGGGGGCCAGGGGATCCAGTCTGGACTGGGAATGATCCCAGTTTATCCTGGGCGGGGGCCAGGGGATCCAGTTTGGACTGGGAATGATCCTAGTCGGTCCTGGGAGGGGGCCAGGGGATCCAGTTTGGACTGGGAATGATCCCAGTCTGTCTTGGGAGGGGGCCAGGGGATCCAGTTTGGACTAGGAGAGGTCCCAGTCTGTTCTGGGAAGGGGCCAGGGGATCCAGTTTGGACTGGGATAGGGCCCAGTCTGTCCTGGGAGGGGGCCAGGGGATCCAGTTTGGACTGGGACAGGGCCCAATCTGTCCTGGGAGGGGGCCAGGGAATCCACTCTGGACTGGGAATGATCCTATTTGGTCCTGGGAGGGGGCCAGCGGATCCAGTTTGGAATGGGAATGACCGCATTTGGTACTGGGAGGGGGCCAGGGAATCCAGTTTGGAGTGGGAATGACCCCATTTGGTCCAGGGAGGGGGCCAGGGGATACACTTTGGCCTGGGAATTATCCCAGTCTTAACTGGGAGGGGACAGGGTATCCAGTTTGGACTGGCACAGGGCCCAGTCTGTCATGGGAGGGGGCCAGGAGATCCAGGTTGGAATGGGACAGGGCCCAGTCTGTCCTGGGAGGGGGCCAGGGGATCCAGGTTGGAAGGGGAATGATCCCATTTGGTTCTGGGAGGGGGCCAGGGAACCCAGTTTGGACTGGGAATGACCCCATTTGGTCCTGGGAGGGGGCCAGGGGATCCAGTTTGGATTGGGACAGGGCCCAGTCTGTCCTGGGAGGGGGCCAGGGGATCCAGGTTGGCCTGGGACAGGGCCCAGTCTGTCCTGGGAGGGGGCCAGGGGATCCAGTTTTGACTGGGACAGGGCCCACTCTGTCCTGGGAGGGGGGTAGGGGATCCAGTTTGGACTGGGAATGACCCTATTTGGTCCTGGGAGGGGGCCAGGGGATCCAGTTTGGATTGGGACATGGCCCAGTCTGTCCTGGGAGGGGGCCAGGGGATCCAGATTGTACTGGGACAGGGCCCAGTCTGTCCTGGGAGGCGACCAGGGGTTCCACTTTGGACTGGGAATTATCCCAGTCTTAACTGGGAGGGGACAGGGGATCTAGTTTCGACTGGGACAGGGCCCAGTCAGTCATGGGATGGGGCCAGGGGATCCAGTTTGGACTGGAAGTTATCCCATCTGTCCTGGGAGCGGGTCCAGGGGATCCACTTTGGACTGGGAATGACCCCATTTGCTCCTGGGAGGGGGCCAGGGGATCCAGTTTGGACTGGGACAGGGCCCAGTCTGTCCTGGGAGGGGGTCAGGGGATCCAGTTTGGACTGGGAATGACGCCATTTGGTCCAGGGAGGGGGCCAGGGGATCCAGTTTGGACTGGGACAGGGCCCAGTCTGTCCTGGGAGGGGGCCAGGGGACCCAGGTTGGACTGGGACAGGGCCCAGTCTGTCCTGGGAGGGGGCCAGGGGATACACTTTGGCCTGGGAATTATCCCAGTCTTAACTGGGAGGGGACGGGGTATCCAGTTTGGACTGGCACAGGGCCCAGTCTGTCATGGGATGGGGACAGGGGGTCCAGTTTGGACTGGGAATGACCCCATTCTGTCCTGGGAGGGGGCCAGGGGTCCGGTTTGGACTGGAAGTTATCCCATCTGTCCTGGGAGGGGGCCAGGGGATCCAGTTTGGACTGGGAATGATCCCAGTTTGTCCTGGGAGGGGGCCAGGGGATCCAGTTTGGACAGGGAATGACTCCATTTAGTCCTGGGAGGAGGCCAGGGGATCAAGTTTGGACTGGGAGAGATCCCAGTCTGTTCTGGGAAGGGGCCAGGGGATCCAGTTTGGACTGGGACAGGGCCCAGTCTGTCCTGGGAGGGGTCCAGGGGGTCCAGTTTGGACAGGGACACGGCCCAGTCTGTCCTGGGAGGGGGCAGGGGATCCAGTTTGGACTGGGAATGATCCCATTCTGTCCTGGGAGGGGGCCAGGGGATCCCGTTTCGACTAGGACAGGGCCCAGTCTGTCCTGGGAGGGGGCCAGGGGATCCAGGTTGGAATGGGAATGATCCCATTTGGTTCTGGGACGGGGCCAGGGAATCCAGTTTGGACTGGGAATGACCCCATTTGGTCCAGGGTGGGGGCCAGGGGATCCAGTTTGGATTGGGACAGGGCCCAGTCTGTCCTGGGAGGGGGCCAGGGAATCCAGTTTGGACTGGGAATGACCCCATTTGGTCCTGGGAGGGGGCCAGGGGTCCAGTTGCGACTGGGATAGGGCCCACTCTGTCCTGGGAGGGGGTTAGGGGATCCAGTTTGGACTGGGAATGACCCTATTTGGTCCTGGGAGGGGGCCAGGGGATCCAGTCTGGATTGGGACATGGCCCAGTCTGTCCTGGGAGGGGGCCAGGGGATCCAGATTGTACTGGGACAGGGCCCAGTCTGTCCTGGGAGGCGACCAGGGGTTCCACTTTGGACTGGGAATTATCCCAGTCTTAACTGGGAGGGGACAGGGGATCTAGTTTGGATTGGGACAGGGCCCAGTCAGTCATGGGATGGGGCCAGGGGATCCAGTTTGGACTGGAAGTTATCCCATCTGTCCTGGGAGCGGGTTCAGGGGATCCAATTTGGAATGGGAATGATCCCAATTTGTCCTGGGAGGGGGCAGGGGATCCACTTTGGACTGCGAATGACCCCATTTGGTCCTGGGAGGGGGCCAGGGGATCCAGTTTGTACTGGGACAGGGCCCAGTCTGTAGTGAGAGGAGGCCGGGGCATCCACATTGGACTGGGAATGACCCCATTCTGTCCTGGGAGGGGGCCAGGGGATACATTTTGGACTGGGACAGGGCCCAGTCTGTCCTGGGAGGGGGCCAGGGGACCCAGGTTGGACTGGGACAGGGCCCAGTCTGTCCTGGGAGGGGGCCAGGGGATACACTTTGGCCTGGGAATTATCCCAGTCTTAACTGGGAGGGGACGGGGTATCCAGTTTGGACTGGCACAGGGCCCAGTCTGTCATGGGATGGGGACAGGGGGTCCAGTTTGGACTGGGAATGACCCCATTCTGTCCTGGGAGGGGGCCAGGGGTCCGGTTTGGACTGGAAGTTATCCCATCTGTCCTGGGAGGGGGCCAGGGGATCCAGTTTGGACTGGGAATGATCCCAGTTTGTCCTGGGAGGGGGCCAGGGGATCCAGTCTGGACTGGGAGTGATCCCAGTCTGTCCTGGCGAGGGGGCCAGGGGATCTAGTTTGGACTGGGACAGGGACCAGCGTGTCCTGGGATGGGTCCAGGGGATCCAGTCTGGACTGGGAATGATCCCAGTCTGTCCTGGGAGGGGGCCAGGGGATCCAGGTTGGACTGGGACAGGGCTCAGTCTATCCTGGGAACGGGCCAGGGGATCCAGTTTGGAATGGGAATGATCCCATTTGGTACTGGGAGGGGGCCAGGGGATCCAGTTTGGATTGGGACAGGGCCCAGTCTGTCCTGGGAGGGGGCCAGGGGATCCAGGTTGGACTGGGACAGGGCCCAGTCTGTCCTGGGAGGGGGCCAGGGGATCCAGTTTTGACTGGGACAGGGCCCACTCTGTCCTGAGAGGGGGTTAGGGGATCCAGTTTGGACTGGGAATGACCCCATTCTGTCCTGGGAGGGGGCCAGGGGTCCGGTTTGGACTGGAAGTTATCCCATCTGTCCTGGGAGGGGGCCAGGGGATCCAGTCTGGACTGGGAATGATCCCAGTTTATCCTGGGCGGGGGCCAGGGGATCCAGTTTGGACTGGGAATGATCCTAGTCGGTCCTGGGAGGGGGCCAGGGGATCCAGTTTGGACTGGGAATGATCCCAGTCTGTCTTGGGAGGGGGCCAGGGGATCCAGTTTGGACTAGGAGAGGTCCCAGTCTGTTCTGGGAAGGGGCCAGGGGATCCAGTTTGGACTGGGATAGGGCCCAGTCTGTCCTGGGAGGGGGCCAGGGGATCCAGTTTGGACTGGGACAGGGCCCAATCTGTCCTGGGAGGGGGCCAGGGAATCCACTCTGGACTGGGAATGATCCTATTTGGTCCTGGGAGGGGGCCAGCGGATCCAGTTTGGAATGGGAATGACCGCATTTGGTACTGGGAGGGGGCCAGGGAATCCAGTTTGGAGTGGGAATGACCCCATTTGGTCCAGGGAGGGGGCCAGGGGATACACTTTGGCCTGGGAATTATCCCAGTCTTAACTGGGAGGGGACAGGGTATCCAGTTTGGACTGGCACAGGGCCCAGTCTGTCATGGGAGGGGGCCAGGAGATCCAGGTTGGAATGGGACAGGGCCCAGTCTGTCCTGGGAGGGGGCCAGGGGATCCAGGTTGGAAGGGGAATGATCCCATTTGGTTCTGGGAGGGGGCCAGGGAACCCAGTTTGGACTGGGAATGACCCCATTTGGTCCTGGGAGGGGGCCAGGGGATCCAGTTTGGATTGGGACAGGGCCCAGTCTGTCCTGGGAGGGGGCCAGGGGATCCAGGTTGGCCTGGGACAGGGCCCAGTCTGTCCTGGGAGGGGGCCAGGGGATCCAGTTTTGACTGGGACAGGGCCCACTCTGTCCTGGGAGGGGGGTAGGGGATCCAGTTTGGACTGGGAATGACCCTATTTGGTCCTGGGAGGGGGCCAGGGGATCCAGTTTGGATTGGGACATGGCCCAGTCTGTCCTGGGAGGGGGCCAGGGGATCCAGATTGTACTGGGACAGGGCCCAGTCTGTCCTGGGAGGCGACCAGGGGTTCCACTTTGGACTGGGAATTATCCCAGTCTTAACTGGGAGGGGACAGGGGATCTAGTTTCGACTGGGACAGGGCCCAGTCAGTCATGGGATGGGGCCAGGGGATCCAGTTTGGACTGGAAGTTATCCCATCTGTCCTGGGAGCGGGTCCAGGGGATCCACTTTGGACTGGGAATGACCCCATTTGCTCCTGGGAGGGGGCCAGGGGATCCAGTTTGGACTGGGACAGGGCCCAGTCTGTCCTGGGAGGGGGTCAGGGGATCCAGTTTGGACTGGGAATGACGCCATTTGGTCCAGGGAGGGGGCCAGGGGATCCAGTTTGGACTGGGACAGGGCCCAGTCTGTCCTGGGAGGGGGCCAGGGGACCCAGGTTGGACTGGGACAGGGCCCAGTCTGTCCTGGGAGGGGGCCAGGGGATACACTTTGGCCTGGGAATTATCCCAGTCTTAACTGGGAGGGGACGGGGTATCCAGTTTGGACTGGCACAGGGCCCAGTCTGTCATGGGATGGGGACAGGGGGTCCAGTTTGGACTGGGAATGATCCCATTCTGTCCTGGGAGGGGGCCAGGGGATCCCGTTTCGACTAGGACAGGGCCCACTCTGTCCTGGGAGGGGGCCAGGGGATCCAGGTTGGAATGGGAATGATCCCATTTGGTTCTGGGAGGGGGCCAGGGAATCCAGTTTGGACTGGGAATGACCCCATTTGGTCCTGGGAGGGGGCCAGGGGATCCAGTTTGGATTGGGACAGGGCCCAGTCTGTCCTGGGAGGGGGCCAGGGGATCCAGTTGCGACTGGGATAGGGCCCACTCTGTCCTGGGAGGGGGTTAGGGGATCCAGTTTGGACTGGGAATGGCCCCATTTGGTCCTGGGAGGGGGCCAGGGGATCCAGTCTGGATTGGGACATGGCCCAGTCTGTCCTGGGAGGGGGCCAGGGGATCCAGATTGTACTGGGACAGGGCCCAGTCTGTCCTGGGAGGCGACCAGGGGTTCCACTTTAGACTGGGAATTATCCCAGTCTTAACTGGGAGGGGACAGGGGATCTAGTTTGGATTGGGACAGGGCCCAGTCAGTCATGGGATGGGGCCAGGGGATCCAGTTTGGACTGGAAGTTATCCCATCTGTCCTGGGAGCGGGTTCAGGGGATCCAATTTGGAATGGGAATGATCCCAATTTGTCCTGGGAGGGGGCAGGGGATCCACTTTGGACTGCGACTGACCCCATTTGGTCCTGGGAGGGGGCCAGGGGATCCAGTTTGTACTGGGACAGGGCCGAGTCTGTAGTGAGAGGAGGCCAGGGCATCCACATTGGACTGGGAATGATCCCATTCTGTCCTAGGAGGGGGCCAGGGGATCTAGTTTGGACTGGGACACGGCCCAGTCTGTCCTGGGAGGGGGTCAGGGGATCCAGTTTGGACTGGGAATGATGCCATTTGGTCCAGGGAGGGGGCCAGGGGATCCAGTTTGAATTGAGACAGGGCCCAGTCTGTCCTGGGAGGGGGCCAGGGGACCCAGGTTGGACTGGGACAGGGCCCAGTCTGTCCTGGGAGGGGGCCAGGGGATACACTTTGGCCTGGGAATTATCCCAGTCTTAACTGGGAGGGGACGGGGTATCCAGTTTGGACTGGCACAGGGCCCAGTCTGTCATGGGATGGGGACAGGGGGTCCAGTTTGGACTGGGAATGACCCCATTCTGTCCTGGGAGGGGGCCAGGGGTCCGGTTTGGACTGGAAGTTATCCCATCTGTCCTGGGAGGGGGCCAGGGGATCCAGTTTGGACTGGGAATGATCCCAGTTTGTCCTGGGAGGGGGCCAGGGGATCCAGTTTGGACTGGGAATGACTCCATTTGGTCCTGGGAGGGGGCCAGGGGATCCAGTTTGGAATGGGAATGATCCTAGTCTGCACTGGGAGAGGGCCAGGGGATCCAGTTTGGACTGGAAAAGATCCCAGTCTGTCCTGGGACAGGGCCAGGGGATCCAGATTGGAGTGGGACAGGGCCCAGTCTCTCCTGGGAGGGGGCCAGGGGATCCAGTTTGGACTGGGAAGTATCCTACTCTGCACTGGGAGAGGGCCAGGGGATCCACTTTGGACTGGGAATGATTCCAGTCTGTCCTGGGAGGGGGCCAGGGGATCCACTTTGGACTGGGACAGGGCCCAGTCTGTCCTGGGAAGGGGCCAGGGGATCCAGATTGGACTGGGACAGGGCCCAGTCTGTCCTGGGAGGGGGCCAGGGGATCCAGTTTGGACTGGGAGTGATCCCAGTCTGTCCTGGGAGGGGGCCACGGGATCCAGGTTGGAATGGGACAGGGCCCAGTCTGTCCTGGGAGGGGGCCAGGGGATCCAGGTTGGAATGGGAATGATCCCATTTGGTTCTGGGAGCGGGCCAGGGAATCCAGTTTGGACTGGGAATGACCCCATTTGGTCCTGGGAGGGGGCCAGGGGATCCAGTTTGGATTGGGACAGGGCCCAGTCTGTCCTGGGAGGGGGCCAGGGGATCCAGGTTGGCCTGGGACAGGGCCCAGTCTGTCCTGGGAGGGGGCCAGGGGATCCAGTTTTGACTGGGACAGGGCCCACTCTGTCCTGGGAGGGGGGTAGGGGATCCAGTTTGGACTGGGAATGACCCTATTTGGTCCTGGGAGGGGGCCAGGGGATCCAGTTTGGATTGGGACATGGCCCAGTCTGTCCTGGGAGGGGGCCAGGGGATCCAGATTGTACTGGGACAGGGCCCAGTCTGTCCTGGGAGGCGACCAGGGGTTCCACTTTGGACTGGGAATTATCCCAGTCTTAACTGGGAGGGGACAGGGGATCTAGTTTCGACTGGGACAGGGCCCAGTCAGTCATGGGATGGGGCCAGGGGATCCAGTTTGGACTGCAAGTTATCCCATCTGTCCTGGGAGCGGGTCCAGGGGATCCACTTTGGACTGGGAATGACCCCATTTGCTCCTGGGAGGGGGCCAGGGGATCCAGTTTGGACTGGGACAGGGCCCAGTCTGTCCTGGGAGGGGGTCAGGGGATCCAGTTTGGACTGGGAATGACGCCATTTGGTCCAGGGAGGGGGCCAGGGGATCCAGTTTGGACTGGGACAGGGCCCAGTCTGTCCTGGGAGGGGGCCAGGGGACCCAGGTTGGACTGGGACAGGGCCCAGTCTGTCCTGGGAGGGGGCCAGGGGATACACTTTGGCCTGGGAATTATCCCAGTCTTAACTGGGAGGGGACGGGGTATCCAGTTTGGACTGGCACAGGGCCCAGTCTGTCATGGGATGGGGACAGGGGGTCCAGTTTGGACTGGGAATGATCCCATTCTGTCCTGGGAGGGGGCCAGGGGATCCCGTTTCGACTAGGACAGGGCCCACTCTGTCCTGGGAGGGGGCCAGGGGATCCAGGTTGGAATGGGAATGATCCCATTTGGTTCTGGGAGGGGGCCAGGGAATCCAGTTTGGACTGGGAATGACCCCATTTGGTCCTGGGAGGGGGCCAGGGGATCCAGTTTGGATTGGGACAGGGCCCAGTCTGTCCTGGGAGGGGGCCAGGGGATCCAGTTGCGACTGGGATAGGGCCCACTCTGTCCTGGGAGGGGGTTAGGGGATCCAGTTTGGACTGGGAATGGCCCCATTTGGTCCTGGGAGGGGGCCAGGGGATCCAGTCTGGATTGGGACATGGCCCAGTCTGTCCTGGGAGGGGGCCAGGGGATCCAGATTGTACTGGGACAGGGCCCGTCTGTCCTGGGAGGCGACCAGGGGTTCCACTTTAGACTGGGAATTATCCCAGTCTTAACTGGGAGGGGACAGGGGATCTAGTTTGGATTGGGACAGGGCCCAGTCAGTCATGGGATGGGGCCAGGGGATCCAGTTTGGACTGGAAGTTATCCCATCTGTCCTGGGAGCGGGTTCAGGGGATCCAATTTGGAATGGGAATGATCCCAATTTGTCCTGGGAGGGGGCAGGGGATCCACTTTGGACTGCGACTGACCCCATTTGGTCCTGGGAGGGGGCCAGGGGATCCAGTTTGTACTGGGACAGGGCCGAGTCTGTAGTGAGAGGAGGCCAGGGCATCCACATTGGACTGGGAATGATCCCATTCTGTCCTAGGAGGGGGCCAGGGGATCTAGTTTGGACTGGGACACGGCCCAGTCTGTCCTGGGAGGGGGTCAGGGGATCCAGTTTGGACTGGGAATGATGCCATTTGGTCCAGGGAGGGGGCCAGGGGATCCAGTTTGAATTGAGACAGGGCCCAGTCTGTCCTGGGAGGGGGCCAGGGGACCCAGGTTGGACTGGGACAGGGCCCAGTCTGTCCTGGGAGGGGGCCAGGGGATACACTTTGGCCTGGGAATTATCCCAGTCTTAACTGGGAGGGGACGGGGTATCCAGTTTGGACTGGCACAGGGCCCAGTCTGTCATGGGATGGGGACAGGGGGTCCAGTTTGGACTGGGAATGACCCCATTCTGTCCTGGGAGGGGGCCAGGGGTCCGGTTTGGACTGGAAGTTATCCCATCTGTCCTGGGAGGGGGCCAGGGGATCCAGTTTGGACTGGGAATGATCCCAGTTTGTCCTGGGAGGGGGCCAGGGGATCCAGTTTGGACTGGGAATGACTCCATTTGGTCCTGGGAGGGGGCCAGGGGATCCAGTTTGGAATGGGAATTATCCTAGTCTGCACTGGGAGAGGGCCAGGGGATCCAGTTTGGACTGGAAAAGATCCCAGTCTGTCCTGGGACAGGGCCAGGGGATCCAGATTGGAGTGGGACAGGGCCCAGTCTCTCCTGGGAGGGGGCCAGGGGATCCAGTTTGGACTGGGAAGTATCCTACTCTGCACTGGGAGAGGGCCAGGGGATCCACTTTGGACTGGGAATGATTCCAGTCTGTCCTGGGAGGGGGCCAGGGGATCCACTTTGGACTGGGACAGGGCCCAGTCTGTCCTGGGAAGGGGCCAGGGGATCCAGATTGGACTGGGACAGGGCCCAGTCTGTCCTGGGAGGGGGCCAGGGGATCCAGTTTGGACTGGGAGTGATCCCAGTCTGTCCTGGGAGGGGGCCAGGGGATCCAGGTTGGAATGGGAATGATCCCATTTGGTTCTGGGAGCGGGCCAGGGAATCCAGTTTGGACTGGGAATGACCCCATTTGGTCCTGGGAGGGGCCAGGGATCCAGTTTTGACTGGGACAGGGCCCACTCTGTCCTGAGAGGGGGTTAGGGGATCCAGTTTGGACTGGGAATGACCCTATTTGGTCCTGGGAGGGGGGCCAGGGGATCCAGTTTGGATTGGGACATGGCCCAGTCTGTCCTGGGAGGGGGCCAGGGATCCAGATTGTACTGGGACAGGGCCCAGTCTGTCCTGGGAGGCGACCAGGCGTTCCACTTTGGACTGGGAATTATCCCACTCTTAACTGGGAGGGGCCAGGGGATCCAGTTTGGACTGGAAGTTATCCCATCTGCCCTGGGAGCGGGTCCAGGGGATCCAGTTTGGACTGGGAATGATCCCAGTTTGTCCTGGGAGGGGGCAGGGGATCCACTTTGGACTGGGAATGACCCCATTTGCTCCTAGGAGGGGCCAGGGGATCCAGTTTGGACTGGGACAGTGCCGAGTCTGTAGTGAGAGGAGGCCAGGGCATCCACATTGGACTGGGAATGATCCCATTCTGTCCTAGGAGGGGGCCAGGGGATCTAGTTTGGACTGGGACACGGCCCAGTCTGTCCTGGGAGGGGTCAGGGGATCCAGTTTGGACTGGGAATGACGCCATTTGGTCCAGGGAGGGGGCCAGGGATCCAGTTTGGACTGGGACAGGGCCCAGTCTGTCCTGGGAGGCGGCCAGGGGTTCCACTTTAGACTGCGACAGGGCCCAGTCTGTCCTGGGAGGGGGCCAGGGGATACACTTTGGCCTGGGAATTATCCCAGTCTTAACTGGGAGGGACGGGATATCCAGTTTGGACTGGCACAGGGCCCAGTCTGTCATGGGATGGGGCCAGGGGATCCAGTTTGGACTGGGAATGACCCCATTCTGTCCTGGGAGGGGGCCAGGGGTCCGGTTTGGACTGGAAGTTATCCATCTGTCCTGGGAGGGGGCCAGGGGATCCAGTTTGGACTGGGAATGATCCCAGTTTGTCCTGGGAGGGGGCCAGGGGATCCAGTCTGGACTGGGAGTGATCCCAGTCTGTCCTGGGAGGGGGCCAGGGATCTAGTTTGGACTGGGACAGGGACCAGCGTGTCCTGGGATGGGTCCAGGGGATCCAGTCTGGACTGGAATGATCCCAGTCTGTCCTGGGAGGGGGCTAGGGGATCCAATTTGGACTGGGACAGGGCTCAGTCTATCCTGGGAACGGGCCAGGGGATCCAGTTTGGAATGGGAATGATCCCATTTGGTACTGGGAGGGGCCAGGGGATCCAGTTTGGATTGGGACAGGGCCCAGTCTGTCCTGGGAGGGGGCCAGGGGATCCAGGTTGGACTGGGACAGGGCCCAGTCTGTCCTGGGAGGGGGCCAGGGGATCCAGTTTTGACTGGGACAGGGCCCACTCTGTCCTGAGAGGGGGTTAGGGATCCAGTTTGGACTGGGAATGACCCCATTCTGTCCTGGGAGGGGGCCAGGGGTCCGGTTTGGACTGGAAGTTATCCCATCTGTCCTGGGAGGGGGCCAGGGGATCCAGTCTGGACTGGGAATGATCCCAGTTTATCCTGGGCGGGGGCCAGGGGATCCAGTTTGGACTGGGAATGATCCTAGTCGGTCCTGGGAGGGGCCAGGGGATCCAGTTTGGACTGGGAATGATCCCAGTCTGTCTTGGGAGGGGGCCAGGGGATCCAGTTTGGACTAGGAGAGGTCCCAGTCTGTTCTGGGAAGGGGCCAGGGGATCCAGTTTGGACTGGGATCCTGGGAGGGGGCCAGGGGATCCAGTTTGGACTGGGACAGGGCCCAATCTGTCCTGGGAGGGGGCCAGGGAATCCACTCTGGACTGGGAATGATCCTATTTGGTCCTGGGAGGGGGCCAGCGGATCCAGTTTGGAATGGGAATGACCGCATTTGGTACTGGGAGGGGGCCAGGGAATCCAGTTTGGAGTGGGAATGACCCCATTTGGTCCAGGGAGGGGGCCAGGGGATACACTTTGGCCTGGGAATTATCCCAGTCTTAACTGGGAGGGGACAGGGTATCCAGTTTGGACTGGCACAGGGCCCAGTCTGTCATGGGAGGGGGCCAGGAGATCCAGGTTGGAATGGGACAGGGCCCAGTCTGTCCTGGGAGGGGGCCAGGGGATCCAGGTTGGAAGGGGAATGATCCCATTTGGTTCTGGGAGGGGGCCAGGGAACCCAGTTTGGACTGGGAATGACCCCATTTGGTCCTGGGAGGGGGCCAGGGGATCCAGTTTGGATTGGGACAGGGCCCAGTCTGTCCTGGGAGGGGGCCAGGGGATCCAGGTTGGCCTGGGACAGGGCCCAGTCTGTCCTGGGAGGGGGCCAGGGGATCCAGTTTTGACTGGGACAGGGCCCACTCTGTCCTGGGAGGGGGGTAGGGGATCCAGTTTGGACTGGGAATGACCCTATTTGGTCCTGGGAGGGGGCCAGGGGATCCAGTTTGGATTGGGACATGGCCCAGTCTGTCCTGGGAGGGGGCCAGGGGATCCAGATTGTACTGGGACAGGGCCCAGTCTGTCCTGGGAGGCGACCAGGGGTTCCACTTTGGTCTGGGAATTATCCCAGTCTTAACTGGGAGGGGACAGGGGATCTAGTTTCGACTGGGACAGGGCCCAGTCAGTCATGGGATGGGGCCAGGGGATCCAGTTTGGACTGGAAGTTATCCCATCTGTCCTGGGAGCGGGTCCAGGGGATCCACTTTGGACTGGGAATGACCCCATTTGCTCCTGGGAGGGGGCCAGGGGATCCAGTTTGGACTGGGACAGGGCCCAGTCTGTCCTGGGAGGGGGTCAGGGGATCCAGTTTGGACTGGGAATGACGCCATTTGGTCCAGGGAGGGGGCCAGGGGATCCAGTTTGGACTGGGACAGGGCCCAGTCTGTCCTGGGAGGGGGCCAGGGGACCCAGGTTGGACTGGGACAGGGCCCAGTCTGTCCTGGGAGGGGGCCAGGGGATACACTTTGGCCTGGGAATTATCCCAGTCTTAACTGGGAGGGGACGGGGTATCCAGTTTGGACTGGCACAGGGCCCAGTCTGTCATGGGATGGGGACAGGGGGTCCAGTTTGGACTGGGAATGACCCCATTCTGTCCTGGGAGGGGGCCAGGGGTCCGGTTTGGACTGGAAGTTATCCCATCTGTCCTGGGAGGGGGCCAGGGGATCCAGTTTGGACTGGGAATGATCCCAGTTTGTCCTGGGAGGGGGCCAGGGGATCCAGTTTGGACAGGGAATGACTCCATTTAGTCCTGGGAGGAGGCCAGGGGATCAAGTTTGGACTGGGAGAGGTCCCAGTCTGTTCTGGGAAGGGGCCAGGGGATCCAGTTTGGACTGGGACAGGGCCCAGTCTGTCCTGGGAGGGGTCCAGGGGGTCCAGTTTGGACAGGGACACGGCCCAGTCTGTCCTGGGAGGGGGCAGGGGATCCAGTTTGGACTGGGAATGATCCCATTCTGTCCTGGGAGGGGGCCAGGGGATCCCGTTTCGACTAGGACAGGGCCCAGTCTGTCCTGGGAGGGGGCCAGGGGATCCAGGTTGGAATGGGAATGATCCCATTTGGTTCTGGGAGGGGGCCAGGGAATCCAGTTTGGACTGGGAATGACCCCATTTGGTCCTGGGAGGGGGCCAGGGGATCCAGTTTGGATTGGGACAGGGCCCAGTCAGTCATGGGATGGGGCCAGGGGATCCAGTTTGGACTGGAAGTTATCCCATCTGTCCTGGGAGCGGGTTCAGGGGATCCAATTTGGAATGGGAATGATCCCAATTTGTCCTGGGAGGGGGCAGGGGATCCACTTTGGACTGCGAATGACCCCATTTGGTCCTGGGAGGGGGCCAGGGGATCCAGTTTGTACTGGGACAGGGCCCAGTCTGTAGTGAGAGGAGGCCGGGGCATCCACATTGGACTGGGAATGACCCCATTCTGTCCTGGGAGGGGGCCAGGGGATCCATTTTGGACTGGGACAGGGCCCAGTCTGTCCTGGGAGGGGGCCAGGGGACCCAGGTTGGACTGGGACAGGGCCCAGTCTGTCCTGGGAGGGGGCCAGGGGATACACTTTGGCCTGGGAATTATCCCAGTCTTAACTGGGAGGGGACGGGGTATCCAGTTTGGACTGGCACAGGGCCCAGTCTGTCATGGGATGGGGACAGGGGGTCCAGTTTGGACTGGGAATGACCCCATTCTGTCCTGGGAGGGGGCCAGGGGTCCGGTTTGGACTGGAAGTTATCCCATCTGTCCTGGGAGGGGGCCAGGGGATCCAGTTTGGACTGGGAATGATCCCAGTTTGTCCTGGGAGGGGGCCAGGGGATCCAGTTTGGATTGGGACAGGGCCCTGTCTGTCCTGGGAGGGGGCCAGGGGATCCAGGTTGGCCTGGGACAGGGCCCAGTCTGTCCTGGGAGGGGGCCAGGGGATCCAGTTTTGACTGGGACAGGGCCCACTCTGTCCTGGGAGGGGGGTAGGGGATCCAGTTTGGACTGGGAATGACCCTATTTGGTCCTGGGAGGGGGCCAGGGGATCCAGTTTGGATTGGGACATGGCCCAGTCTGTCCTGGGAGGGGGCCAGGGGATCCAGATTGTACTGGGACAGGGCCCAGTCTGTCCTGGGAGGCGACCAGGGGTTCCACTTTGGACTGGGAATTATCCCAGTCTTAACTGGGAGGGGACAGGGGATCTAGTTTCGACTGGGACAGGGCCCAGTCAGTCATGGGATGGGGCCAGGGGATCCAGTTTGGACTGGAAGTTATCCCATCTGTCCTGGGAGCGGGTCCAGGGGATCCACTTTGGACTGGGAATGACCCCATTTGCTCCTGGGAGGGGGCCAGGGGATCCAGTTTGGACTGGGACAGGGCCCAGTCTGTCCTGGGAGGGGGTCAGGGGATCCAGTTTGGACTGGGAATGACGCCATTTGGTCCAGGGAGGGGGCCAGGGGATCCAGTTTGGACTGGGACAGGGCCCAGTCTGTCCTGGGAGGGGGCCAGGGGACCCAGGTTGGACTGGGACAGGGCCCAGTCTGTCCTGGGAGGGGGCCAGGGGATACACTTTGGCCTGGGAATTATCCCAGTCTTAACTGGGAGGGGACGGGGTATCCAGTTTGGACTGGCACAGGGCCCAGTCTGTCATGGGATGGGGACAGGGGGTCCAGTTTGGACTGGGAATGACCCCATTCTGTCCTGGGAGGGGGCCAGGGGTCCGGTTTGGACTGGAAGTTATCCCATCTGTCCTGGGAGGGGGCCAGGGGATCCAGTTTGGACTGGGAATGATCCCAGTTTGTCCTGGGAGGGGGCCAGGGGATCCAGTTTGGACAGGGAATGACTCCATTTAGTCCTGGGAGGAGGCCAGGGGATCAAGTTTGGACTGGGAGAGGTCCCAGTCTGTTCTGGGAGGGGTCCAGGGGGTCCAGTTTGGACAGGGACACGGCCCAGTCTGTCCTGGGAGGGGGCAGGGGATCCAGTTTGGACTGGGAATGATCCCATTCTGTCCTGGGAGGGGGCCAGGGGATCCCGTTTCGACTAGGACAGGGCCCAGTCTGTCCTGGGAGGGGGCCAGGGGATCCAGGTTGGAATGGGAATGATCCCATTTGGTTCTGGGAGGGGGCCAGGGAATCCAGTTTGGACTGGGAATGACCCCATTTGGTCCTGGGAGGGGGCCAGGGGATCCAGTTTGGATTGGGACAGGGCCCAGTCTGTCCTGGGAGGGGGCCAGGGGATCCAGTTGCGACTGGGATAGGGCCCACTCTGTCCTGGGAGGGGGTTAGGGGATCCAGTTTGGACTGGGAATGACCCTATTTGGTCCTGGGAGGGGCCAGGGGATCCAGTCTGGATTGGGACATGGCCCAGTCTGTCCTGGGAGGGGGCCAGGGGATCCAGATTGTACTGGGACAGGGCCCAGTCTGTCCTGGGAGGTGACCAGGGGTTCCACTTTGGACTGGGAATTATCCCAGTCTTAACTGGGAGGGGACAGGGGATCTAGTTTGGATTGGGACAGGGCCCAGTCAGTCATGGGATGGGGCCAGGGGATCCAGTTTGGACTGGAAGTTATCCCATCTGTCCTGGGAGCGGGTTCAGGGGATCCAATTTGGAATGGGAATGATCCCAATTTGTCCTGGGAGGGGGCAGGGGATCCACTTTGGACTGGGAATGACCCCATTTGGTCCTGGGAGGGGGCCAGGGGATCCAGTTTGTACTGGGACAGGGCCCAGTCTGTAGTGAGAGGAGGCCGGGGCATCCACATTGGACTGGGAATGACCCCATTCTGTCCTGGGAGGGGGCCAGGGGATCCATTTTGGACTGGGACAGGGCCCAGTCTGTCCTGGGAGGGGGCCAGGGGACCCAGGTTGGACTGGGACAGGGCCCAGTCTGTCCTGGGAGGGGGCCAGGGGATACACTTTGGCCTGGGAATTATCCCAGTCTTAACTGGGAGGGGATGGGGTATCCAGTTTGGACTGGCACAGGGCCCAGTCTGTCATGGGATGGGGACAGGGGGTCCAGTTTGGACTGGGAATGACCCCATTCTGTCCTGGGAGGGGGCCAGGGGTCCGGTTTGGACTGGAAGTTATCCCATCTGTCCTGGGAGGGGGCCAGGGGATCCAGTTTGGACTGGGAATGATCCCAGTTTGTCCTGGGAGGGGGCCAGGGGATCCAGTTTGGACTGGGAATGACTCCATTTGGTCCTGGGAGGGGGCCAGGGGATCCAGTTTGGAATGGGAATTATCCTAGTCTGCACTGGGAGAGGGCCAGGGGATCCAGTTTGGACTGGAAAAGATCCCAGTCTGTCCTGGGACAGGGCAAGGGGATCCAGATTGGAGTGGGACAGGGCCCAGTCTCTCCTGGGAGGGGGCCAGGGGATCCAGTTTGGACTGGGAAGTATCCTACTCTGCACTGGGAGAGGGCCAGGGGATCCACTTTGGACTGGGAATGATTCCAGTCTGTCCTGGGAGGGGGCCAGGGGATCCACTTTGGACTGGGACAGGGCCCAGTCTGTCCTGGGAAGGGGCCAGGGGATCCAGATTGGACTGGGACAGGGCCCAGTCTGTCCTGGGAGGGGGCCAGGGGATCCAGTTTGGACTGGGAGTGATCCCAGTCTGTCCTGGGAGGGGGCCACGGGATCCAGGTTGGAATGGGACAGGGCCCAGTCTGTCCTGGGAGGGGGCCAGGGGATCCAGGTTGGAATGGGAATGATCCCATTTGGTTCTGGGAGCGGGCCAGGGAATCCAGTTTGGACTGGGAATGACCCCATTTGGTCCTGGGAGGGGGCCAGGGGATCCAGTTTTGACTGGGACAGGGCCCACTCTGTCCTGGGAGGGGGGTAGGGGATCCAGTTTGGACTGGGAATGACCCTATTTGGTCCTGGGAGGGGGCCAGGGGATCCAGTTTGGATTGGGACATGGCCCAGTCTGTCCTGGGAGGGGGCCAGGGGATCCAGATTGTACTGGGACAGGGCCCAGTCTGTCCTGGGAGGCGACCAGGGGTTCCACTTTGGACTGGGAATTATCCCAGTCTTAACTGGGAGGGGACAGGGGATCTAGTTTCGACTGGGACAGGGCCCAGTCAGTCATGGGATGGGGCCAGGGGATCCAGTTTGGACTGGAAGTTATCCCATCTGTCCTGGGAGCGGGTCCAGGGGATCCACTTTGGACTGGGAATGACCCCATTTGCTCCTGGGAGGGGGCCAGGGGATCCAGTTTGGACTGGGACAGGGCCCAGTCTGTCCTGGGAGGGGGTCAGGGGATCCAGTTTGGACTGGGAATGACGCCATTTGGTCCAGGGAGGGGGCCAGGGGATCCAGTTTGGACTGGGACAGGGCCCAGTCTGTCCTGGGAGGGGGCCAGGGGACCCAGGTTTGACTGGGACAGGGCCCAGTCTGTCCTGGGAGGGGGCCAGGGGATACACTTTGGCCTGGGAATTATCCCAGTCTTAACTGGGAGGGGACGGGGTATCCAGTTTGGACTGGCACAGGGCCCAGTCTGTCATGGGATGGGGACAGGGGGTCCAGTTTGGACTGGGAATGACCCCATTCTGTCCTGGGAGGGGGCCAGGGGTCCGGTTTGGACTGGAAGTTATCCCATCTGTCCTGGGAGGGGGCCAGGGGATCCAGTTTGGACTGGGAATGATCCCAGTTTGTCCTGGGAGGGGGCCAGGGGATCCAGTTTGGACAGGGAATGACTCCATTTAGTCCTGGGAGGAGGCCAGGGGATTAAGTTTGGACTGGGAGAGGTCCCAGTCTGTTCTGGGAGGGGTCCAGGGGGTCCAGTTTGGACAGGGACACGGCCCAGTCTGTCCTGGGAGGGGGCAGGGGATCCAGTTTGGACTGGGAATGATCCCATTCTGTCCTGGGAGGGGGCCAGGGGATCCCGTTTCGACTAGGACAGGGCCCAGTCTGTCCTGGGAGGGGGCCAGGGGATCCAGGTTGGAATGGGAATGATCCCATTTGGTTCTGGGAGGGGGCCAGGGAATCCAGTTTGGACTGGGAATGACCCCATTTGGTCCTGGGAGGGGGCCAGGGGATCCAGTTTGGATTGGGACAGGGCCCAGTCTGTCCTGGGAGGGGGCCAGGGGATCCAGTTGCGACTGGGATAGGGCCCACTCTGTCCTGGGAGGGGGGTTAGGGGATCCAGTTTGGACTGGGAATGACCCTATTTGGTCCTGGGAGGGGCCAGGGGATCCAGTCTGGATTGGGACATGGCCCAGTCTGTCCTGGGAGGGGGCCAGGGGATCCAGATTGTACTGGGACAGGGCCCAGTCTGTCCTGGGAGGCGACCAGGGGTTCCACTTTGGACTGGGAATTATCCCAGTCTTAACTGGGAGGGGACAGGGGATCTAGTTTGGATTGGGACAGGGCCCAGTCAGTCATGGGATGGGGCCAGGGGATCCAGTTTGGACTGGAAGTTATCCCATCTGTCCTGGGAGCGGGTTCAGGGGATCCAATTTGGAATGGGAATGATCCCAATTTGTCCTGGGAGGGGGCAGGGGATCCACTTTGGACTGCGAATGACCCCATTTGGTCCTGGGAGGGGGCCAGGGGATCCAGTTTGTACTGGGACAGGGCCCAGTCTGTAGTGAGAGGAGGCCGGGGCATCCACATTGGACTGGGAATGACCCCATTCTGTCCTGGGAGGGGGCCAGGGGATCCATTTTGGACTGGGACAGGGCCCAGTCTGTCCTGGGAGGGGGCCAGGGGACCCAGGTTGGACTGGGACAGGGCCCAGTCTGTCATGGGAGGGGGCCAGGGGATACACTTTGGCCTGGGAATTATCCCAGTCTTAACTGGGAGGGGACGGGGTATCCAGTTTGGACTGGCACAGGGCCCAGTCTGTCATGGGATGGGGACAGGGGGTCCAGTTTGGACTGGGAATGACCCCATTCTGTCCTGGGAGGGGGCCAGGGGTCCGGTTTGGACTGGAAGTTATCCCATCTGTCCTGGGAGGGGGCCAGGGGATCCAGTTTGGACTGGGAATGATCCCAGTTTGTCCTGGGAGGGGGCCAGGGGATCCAGTTTGGACTGGGAATGACTCCATTTGGTCCTGGGAGGGGGCCAGGGGATCCAGTTTGGAATGGGAATTATCCTAGTCTGCACTGGGAGAGGGCCAGGGGATCCAGATTGGACTGGAAAAGATCCCAGTCTGTCCTGGGACAGGGCCAGGGGATCCAGATTGGAGTGGGACAGGGCCCAGTCTCTCCTGGGAGGGGGCCAGGGGATGCCAGTTTGGACTGGGAAGTATCCTACTCTGCACTGGGAGAGGGCCAGGGGATCCACTTTGGACTGGGAATGATTCCAGTCTGTCCTGGGAGGGGGCCAGGGGATCCACTTTGGACTGGGACAGGGCCCAGTCTGTCCTGGGAAGGGGCCAGGGGATCCAGATTGGACTGGGACAGGGCCCAGTCTGTCCTGGGAGGGGGCCAGGGGATCCAGTTTGGACTGGGAGTGATCCCAGTCTGTCCTGGGAGGGGGCCACGGGATCCAGGTTGGAATGGGACAGGGCCCAGTCTGTCCTGGGAGGGGGCCAGGGGATCCAGGTTGGAATGGGAATGATCCCATTTGGTTCTGGGAGCGGGCCAGGGAATCCAGTTTGGACTGGGAATGACCCATTTGGTCCTGGGAGGGGGCCAGGGGATCCAGTTTTGACTGGGACAGGGGCCCACTCTGTCCTGAGAGGGGGTTAGGGGATCCAGTTTGGACTGGGAATGACCCTATTTGGTCTGGGAGGGGGCCAGGGGATCCAGTTTGGATTGGGACATGGCCCAGTCTGTCCTGGGAGGGGGCCAGGGGATCCAGATTCTACTGGGACAGGGCCCAGTCTGTCCTGGGAGGCGACCAGGCGTTCCACTTTGGACTGGGAATTATCCCAGTCTTAACTGGGAGGGGCCAGGGGATCCAGTTTGGACTGGAAGTTATCCCATCTGCCCTGGGAGCGGGTCCAGGGGATCCAGTTTGGACTGGGAATGATCCCAGTTTGTCCTGGGAGGGGGCAGGGGATCCACTTTGGACTGGGAATGACCCCATTTGCTCCTGGGAGGGGGCCAGGGGATCCAGTTTGGACTGGGACAGGGCCGAGTCTGTAGTGAGAGGAGGCCAGGGCATCCACATTGGACTGGGAATGATCCCATTCTGTCCTAGGAGGGGGCCAGGGGATCTAGTTTTGGACTGGGACACGGCCCCAGTCTGTCCTGGGAGGGGGTCAGGGGATCCAGTTTGGACTGGGAATGATGCCATTTGGTCCAGGAGGGGGCCAGGGGATCCAGTTTGAATTGAGACAGGGCCCAGTCTGTCCTGGGAGGGGGCCAGGGGACCCAGGTTGGACTGGGACAGGGCCCAGTCTGTCCTGGGAGGGGGCCAGGGGATACACTTTGGCCTGGGAATTATCCCAGTCTTAACTGGGAGGGGACGGGATATCCAGTTTGGACTGGCACAGGGCCTAGTCTGTCATGGGATGGGGACAGGGGATCCAGTTTGGACTGGGAATGACCCCATTCTGTCCTGGGAGGGGGCCAGGGGTCCGGTTTGGACTGGGAGTTATCCCATCTGTCCTGGGAGGGGGGCCAGGGGATCCAGTTTGGACTGGGAATGATCCCAGTTTGTCCTGGAGAGGGGGCCAGGGGATCCAGTTTGGATTGGGACAGGGGCCCTGTCTGTCCTGGGAGGGGGCCAGGGGATCCAGGTTGGCCTGGGACAGGGCCCAGTCTGTCCTGGGAGGGGGCCAGGGGATCCAGTTTTGACTGGGACAGGGCCCACTCTGTCCTGGGAGGGGGGGTAGGGGATCCAGTTTGGACTGGGAATGACCCTATTTGGTCCTGGGAGGGGGCCAGGGGATCCAGTTTGGATTGGGACATGGCCCAGTCTGTCCTAGGGAAGGGGGGCCAGGGGATCCAGATTGTACTGGGACAGGGCCCAGTCTGTCCTGGGAGGCGACCAGGGGTTCCACTTTGGACTGGGAATTATCCCAGTCTTAACTGGGAGGGGACAGGGGATCTAGTTTCGACTGGGACAGGGCCCAG
Source organism: Gavia stellata (assembly GCF_030936135.1). Classification (NCBI taxonomy): domain Eukaryota; kingdom Metazoa; phylum Chordata; class Aves; order Gaviiformes; family Gaviidae; genus Gavia; species Gavia stellata. The sequence goes on along the minus strand of NW_026776741.1, from coordinate 13,097 downwards.
TCAGTCCATGGGATGGGGCCAGGGGATCCAGTTTGGACTGGAAGTTATCCCATCTGTCCTGGGAGCGGGTCCAGGGGATCCACTTTGGACTGGGAATGACCCCATTTGCTCCTGGGAGGGGGCCAGGGGATCCAGTTTGGACTGGGACACGGCCCAGTCTGTCCTGGGAGGGGGTTCAGGGGGATCCAGTTTGGACTGGAATGACGCCATTTGGTCCAGGGAGGGGGCCAGGGGATCCAGTTTGGACTGGGACAGGGCCCAGTCTGTCCTGGGAGGGGGCCAGGGGACCCAGGTTTGACTGGGACAGGGCCCCAGTCTGTCCTGGGAGGGGGCCAGGGGATACACTTTGGCCTGGGAATTATCCCAGTCTTAACTGGGAGGGGACGGGGTATCCAGTTTGGACTGGCACAGGGCCCAGTCTGTCATGGGATGGGGACAGGGGGTCCAGTTTGGACTGGGAATGACCCCATTCTGTCCTGGGAGGGGGCCAGGGGTCCGGTTTGGACTGGAAGTTATCCCATCTGTCCTGGGAGGGGGGCCAGGGGATCCAGTTTGGACTGGGAATGATCCCAGTTTGTCCTGGGAGGGGGCCAGGGGATCCAGTTTGGACAGGGAATGACTCCATTTAGTCCTGGGAGGAGGCCAGGGGATTAAGTTTGGACTGGGAGAGGTCCCAGTCTGTTCTGGGAGGGGTCCAGGGGGTCCAGTTTGGACAGGGACACGGCCCCAGTCTGTCCTGGGAGGGGGCAGGGGATCCAGTTTGGACTGGGAATGATCCCATTCTGTCCTGGGAGGGGGCCAGGGGATCCAGTTTGGACTGGGAATGACCCCATTTGGTCCTGGGAGGGGGCCAGGGGATCCAGTTTGGATTGGGACAGGGCCCAGTCTGTCCTGGGAGGGGGGCCAGGGGATCCAGTTGCGACTGGGATAGGGCCCACTCTGTCCTGGGAGGGGGTTAGGGGATCCAGTTTGGACTGGGAATGACCCTATTTGGTCCTGGGAGGGGCCAGGGGATCCAGTCTGGATTGGGACATGGCCCAGTCTGTCCTGGGAGGGGGCCAGGGGATCCAGATTGTACTGGGACAGGGCCCAGTCTGTCCTGGGCGGCGACCAGGGTTCCACTTTGGCCTGGGAATTATCCCAGTCTTAACTGGAGGGGACGGGGTATCCAGTTTGGACTGGCACAGGGCCCAGTCTGTCCATGGGATGGGGCCAGGGGGTCCAGTTTGGACTGGGAATGACCCATTCTGTCCTGGGAGGGGGCCAGGGGTCCGGTTTGGACTGGAAGTTATCCCATCTGTCCTGGGAGGGGGGCCAGGGGATCCAGTTTGGACTGGGAATGATCCCAGTTTGTCCTGGGAGGGGGCCAGGGGATCCAGTTTGGACAGGGAATGACTCCATTTAGTCCTGGGAGGAGGCCAGGGGATCAAGTTTGGACTGGGAGAGGTCCCAGTCTGTTCTGGGAGGGGTCCAGGGGGTCCAGTTTGGACAGGGACACGGCCCAGTCTGTCCTGGGAGGGGCAGGGGATCCAGTTTTGGACTGGGAATGATCCCATTCTGTCCTGGGAGGGGGCCAGGGGATCCAGTTTGGACTGGGAATGACCCCATTTGGTCCTGGGAGGGGGGCCAGGGGATCCAGTTTGGATTGGGACAGGGCCCAGTCTGTCCTGGGAGGGGGCCAGGGGATTCCAGTTGCGACTGGGATAGGGCCCACTCTGTCCTGGGAGGGGGGTTAGGGGATCCAGTTTGGACTGGGAATGACCCTATTTGGTCCTGGGAGGGGCCAGGGGATCCAGTCTGGATTGGGACATGGCCCAGTCTGTCCTGGGAGGGGGGCCAGGGGATCCAGATTGTACTGGGACAGGGCCCAGTCTGTCCTGGGAGGCGACCAGGGGTTCCACTTTGGCCTGGGGAATTATCCCAGTCTTAACTGGGAGGGGACGGGGTATCCAGTTTTGGACTGGCACAGGGCCCAGTCTGTCATGGGATGGGGACAGGGGGTCCAGTTTGGACTGGGAATGACCCCATTCTGTCCTGGGAGGGGGCCAGGGGTCCGGTTTGGACTGGGAGTTATCCCATCTGTCCTGGGAGGGGGCCAGGGGATCCAGTTTGGACTGGGAATGATCCCAGTTTGTCCTGGGAGGCGGGCCAGGGGATCCAGTTTGGATTGGGACAGGGCCCAGTCTGTCCTGGGAGGGGGCCAGGGGATCCAGGTTGGCCTGGGACAGGGCCCAGTCTGTCCTGGGAGGGGGCCAGGGGATCCAGTTTTGACTGGGACAGGGCCCCACTCTGTCCTGGGAGGGGGGTAGGGGATCCAGTTTGGACTGGGAATGACCCTATTTGGTCCTGGGAGGGGGCCAGGGGATCCAGTTTGGATTGGGACATGGCCCAGTCTGTCCTGGGAGGGGGCCAGGGGATCCAGATTGTACTGGGACAGGGCCAGTCTGTCCTGGGAGGCGACCAGGGGTTCCACTTTGGACTGGGAATTATCCCAGTCTTAACTGGGAGGGGACAGGGGATCTAGTTTCGACTGGGACAGGGCCCAGTCAGTCATGGGATGGGGGCCAGGGGATCCAGTTTGGACTGGAAGTTATCCCATCTGTCCTGGGAGCGGGTCCAGGGGATCCAATTTGGACCTGGGAATGACCCCATTTGCTCCTGGGAGGGGGCCAGGGGATCCAGTTTGGACTGGGACAGGGCCCAGTCTGTCCTGGGGAGGGGGTCAGGGGATCCAGTTTGGACTGGGAATGACGCCATTTGGTCCAGGGAGGGGGCCAGGGGATCCAGTTTGGACTGGGACAGGGCCCAGTCTGTCCTGGGAGGGGGCCAGGGGACCCAGGTTTGACTGGGACAGGGCCCAGTCTGTCCTGGAGGGGGCCAGGGGATACACTTTGGCCTGGGAATTATCCCAGTCTTAACTGGGAGGGGACGGGGTATCCAGTTTGGACTGGCACAGGGCCCAGTCTGTCATGGGATGGGGACAGAAGGTCCAGTTTGGACTGGGAATGACCCCATTCTGTCCTGGGAGGGGGCCAGGGGTCCGGTTTGGACTGGAAGTTATCCCATCTGTCCTGGGAGGGGGCCAGGGGATCCAGTTTGGACTGGGAATGATCCCAGTTTGTCCTGGGAGGGGGCCAGGGGATCCAGTTTGGACAGGGAATGACTCCATTTAGTCCTGGGAGGAGGCCAGGGGATCAAGTTTGGACTGGGAGAGGTCCCAGTCTGTTCTGGGAGGGGTCCAGGGGGTCCAGTTTGGACAGGGACACGGCCCAGTCTGTCCTGGGAGGGGGCAGGGGATCCAGTTTGGACTGGGAATGATCCCATTCTGTCCTGGGAGGGGGCCAGGGGATCCAGTTTGGACTGGGAATGACCCCATTTGGTCCTGGGAGGGGGCCAGGGGATCCAGTTTGGATTGGGACAGGGCCCAGTCTGTCCTGGGAGGGGGCCAGGGGATCCAGTTGCGACTGGGATAGGGCCCACTCTGTCCTGGGGAGGGGGTTAGGGGATCCAGTTTGGACTGGGAATGACCCTATTTGGTCCTGGGAGGGGCCAGGGGATCCAGTCTGGATTGGGACATGGCCCCAGTCTGTCCTGGGAGGGGGCCAGGGGATCCAGATTGTACTGGGACAGGGCCCAGTCTGTCCTGGGAGGCGACCAGGGGTTCCACTTTGGACTGGGAATTATCCCAGTCTTAACTGGGAGGGGACAGGGGATCTAGTTTGGAATTGGGACAGGGCCCAGTCAGTCATGGGATGGGGCCAGGGGATCCAGTTTGGACTGGAAGTTATCCCATCTGTCCTGGGAGCGGGTTCAGGGGATCCAATTTGGAATGGGAATGATCCCAATTTGTCCTGGGAGGGGGCAGGGGATCCACTTTGGACTGCGAATGACCCCATTTGGTCCTGGGAGGGGGCCAGGGGATCCAGTTTGTACTGGGACAGGGCCCAGTCTGTAGTGAGAGGAGGCCGGGGCATCCACATTGGACTGGGAATGACCCCATTCTGTCCTGGGAGGGGGCCAGGGGATCCATTTTGGACTGGGACAGGGCCCAGTCTGTCCTGGGAGGGGGCCAGGGGACCCAGGTTGGACTGGGACAGGGCCCAGTCTGTCCTGGGAGGGGCCAGGGGATACACTTTGGCCTGGGAATTATCCCAGTCTTAACTGGGAGGGGACGGGGTATCCAGTTTGGACTGGCACAGGGCCCAGTCTGTCATGGGATGGGGACAGGGGGTCCAGTTTGGACTGGGAATGACCCCCATTCTGTCCTGGGAGGGGGCCAGGGGTCCGGTTTGGACTGGAAGTTATCCCATCTGTCCTGGGAGGGGGCCAGGGGATCCAGTTTGGACTGGGAATGATCCCAGTTTGTCCTGGGAGGGGGCCAGGGGATCCAGTTTGGACTGGGAATGACTCCATTTGGTCCTGGGAGGGGGCCAGGGGATCCAGTTTGGAATGGGAATTATCCTAGTCTGCACTGGGAGAGGGCCAGGGGATCCAGTTTGGACTGGAAAAGATCCCAGTCTGTCCTGGGACAGGGCCAGGGGATCCAGATTGGAGTGGGACAGGGCCCAGTCTCTCCTGGGAGGGGGCCAGGGGATCCAGTTTGGACTGGGAAGTATTCCTACTCTGCACTGGGAGGGGGCCAGGGGATCCACTTTGGACTGGGAATGATTCCAGTCTGTCCTGGGAGGGGGCCAGGGGATCCACTTTGGACTGGGACAGGGCCCAGTCTGTCCTGGGAAGGGGCCAGGGGATCCAGATTGGACTGGGACAGGGCCCAGTCTGTCCTGGGAGGGGGCCAGGGGATCCAGTTTGGACTGGGAGTGATCCCAGTCTGTCCTGGGAGGGGGCCACGGGATCCAGGTTGGAATGGGACAGGGCCCCAGTCTGTCCTGGGAGGGGGCCAGGGGATCCAGGTTGGAATGGGAATGATCCCATTTGGTTCTGGGAGCGGGCCAGGGAATCCAGTTTGGACTGGGAATGACCCCATTTGGTCCTGGGAGGGGGCCAGGGGATCCAGTTTTGACTGGGACAGGGCCCACTCTGTCCTGAGAGGGGGTTAGGGGATCCAGTTTGGACTGGGAATGACCCTATTTGGTCCTGGGAGGGGGCCAGGGGATCCAGTTTGGATTGGGACATGGCCCAGTCTGTCCTGGGAGGGGGCCAGGGGATCCAGATTCTACTGGGACAGGGCCCAGTCTGTCCTGGGAGGCGACCAGGCGTTCCACTTTGGACTGGGAATTATCCCAGTCTTAACTGGAGGGGCCAGGGGATCCAGTTTGGACTGGAAGTTATCCCATCTGCCCTGGGAGCGGGTCCAGGGGATCCAGTTTGGACTGGGAATGATCCCAGTTTGTCCTGGGAGGGGGCAGGGGATCCACTTTGGACTGGGAATGACCCCATTTGCCTCCTGGGAGGGGGCCAGGGGATCCAGTTTGGACTGGGACAGGGCCGAGTCTGTAGTGAGAGGAGGCCAGGGCATCCACATTGGACTGGGAATGATCCCATTCTGTCCTAGGAGGGGGCCAGGGGATCTAGTTTGGACTGGGACACGGCCCAGTCTGTCCTGGGAGGGGGTCAGGGGATCCAGTTTGGACTGGGAATGATGCCATTTGGTCCAGGGAGGGGGCCAGGGGATCCAGTTTGAATTGAGACAGGGCCCAGTCTGTCCTGGGAGGGGGCCAGGGGACCCAGGTTGGACTGGGACAGGGCCCAGTCTGTCCTGGGAGGGGGCCAGATGTCCGGTTTGGACTGGAAGTTATCCCATCTGTCCTGGGAGGGGGCCAGGAGATCCAGTTTGGACTGGGAATGATCCCAGTTTGTCCCTGTGCGGAGGGGGCCAGGGGATCCAGTCTGGACTGGGAGTGATCCCAGTCTGTCCTGGGAGGGGGCCAGGGGATCTAGTTTGGACTGGGACAGGGACCAGCGTGTCCCTGGATGGGTCCAGGGGATCCAGTCTGGACTGGGAATGATCCCAGTCTGTCCTGGGAGGGGGCTAGGGGATCCAATTTGGACTGGGACAGGGCTCAGTCTATCCTGGGAACGGGCCAGGGGATCCAGTTTGGAATGGGAATGATCCCATTTGGTACTGGGAGGGGGCCAGGGAATCCAGTTTGGACTGGGAATGATCCCAGTCTCTCCTGGGAGGGGGCCAGGGGATCCCGTTTCGACTGAGAAAGGGCCCAGTCTGTCCTGGGAGGGGGCCACGGGATCCAGGTTGGAATGGGACAGGGCCCAGTCTGTCCTGGGAGGGGGCCAGGGGATCCAGGTTGGAATGGTAATGATCCCATTTGGTTCTGGGAGCGGGCCAGGGAATCCAGTTTGGACTGGGAATGACCCCATTTGGTCCTGGGAGGGGGCCAGGGGATCCAGTTTGGATTGGGACAGGGCCCAGTCTGTCCTGGGAGGGGCCAGGGGATCCAGGTTGGACTGGGACAGGGCCCAGTCTGTCCTGGGAGGGGGCCAGGGGATCCAGTTTTGACTGGGACAGGGCCCACTCTGTCCTGAGAGGGGGTTAGGCGATCCAGTTTGGACTGGGAATGACCCCATTCTGTCCTGGGAGGGGGCCAGGGGGTCCGGTTTGGACTGGAAGTTATCCCATCTGTCCTGGAGGGGGCCAGGGGATCCAGTCTGGACTGGGAATGATCCCAGTTTATCCTGGGCGGGGGCCAGGGGATCCAGTTTGGACTGGGAATGATCCTAGTCGGTCCTGGGAGGGGGCCAGGGGATCCAGTTTGGACTGGGAATGATCCCAGTCTGTCTTGGGAGGGGGCCAGGGGATCCAGTTTGGACTGGGAATGATCCCAGTCTGTCTTGGGAGGGGGCCAGGGGATCCAGTTTGGACTAGGAGAGGTCCCAGTCTGTTCTGGGAAGGGGCCAGGGGATCCAGTTTGGACTGGGATAGGGCCCAGTCTGTCCTGGGAGGGGGCCAGGGGATCCAGTTTGGACTGGGACAGGCCCAATCTGTCCTGGGAGGGGGCCAGGGAATCCACTCTGGACTGGGAATGATCCTATTTGGTCCTGGGAGGGGGCCAGCGGATCCAGTTTGGAATGGGAAATGACCGCATTTGGTACTGGGAGGGGGCCAGGGAATCCAGTTTGGAGTGGGAATGACCCCATTTGGTCCAGGGAGGGGGGCCAGGGATACACTTTGGCCTGGGAATTATCCCAGTCTTAACTGGGAGGGGACAGGGTATCCAGTTTGGACTGGCACAGGGCCCAGTCTGTCATGGGAGGGGGCCAGGAGATCCAGGTTGGAATGGGACAGGGCCCAGTCTGTCCTGGGAGGGGGCCAGGGGATCCAGGTTGGAAGGGGAATGATCCCATTTGGTTCTGGGAGGGGGCCAGGGAACCCAGTTTGGACTGGGAATGACCCCATTTGGTCCTGGGAGGGGGCCAGGGGATCCAGTTTGGATTGGGACAGGGCCCAGTCTGTCCTGGGAGGGGGCCAGGGGATCCAGGTTGGCCTGGGACAGGGCCCAGTCTGTCCTGGGAGGGGGCCAGGGGATCCAGTTTTGACTGGGACAGGGCCCACTCTGTCCTGGGAGGGGGGTAGGGGATCCAGTTTGGACTGGGAATGACCTATTTGGTCCTGGGAGGGGGCCAGGGATCCAGTTTGGATTGGGACATGGCCCAGTCTGTCCTGGGAGGGGGCCAGGGGATCCAGATTGTACTGGGACAGGGCCCAGTCTGTCCTGGGAGGCGACCAGGGGTTCCACTTTGGACTGGGAATTATCCCAGTCTTAACTGGGAGGGGACAGGGGATCTAGTTTCGACTGGGACAGGGCCCCAGTCAGTCATGGGATGGGGCCAGGGGATCCAGTTTGGACTGGAAGTTATCCCATCTGTCCTGGGAGCGGGTCCAGGGGATCCACTTTGGACTGGGAATGACCCCCATTTGCTCCTGGGAGGGGGCCAGGGGATCCAGTTTGGACTGGGACAGGGCCCAGTCTGTCCTGGGAGGGGGTCAGGGGATCCAGTTTGGACTGGGAATGACGCCATTTGGTCCAGGGAGGGGGCCAGGGGATCCAGTTGGACTGGGACAGGGCCCAGTCTGTCCTGGGAGGGGGCCAGGGGATACACTTTGGCCTGGGAATTATCCCAGTCTTAACTGGGAGGGGACGGGGTATCCAGTTTGGACTGGCACAGGGCCCAGTCTGTCATGGGATGGGGACAGGGGGTCCAGTTTGGACTGGGAATGACCCCATTCTGTCCTGGGAGGGGGCCAGGGGTCCGGTTTGGACTGGAAGTTATCCCATCTGTCCTGGGAGGGGGCCAGGGGATCCAGTTTGGACTGGGAATGATCCCAGTTTGTCCTGGGAGGGGGCCAGGGGATCCAGTTTGGACAGGGAATGACTCCATTAGTCCTGGGAGGAGGCCAGGGGATCAAGTTTGGACTGGGAGAGGTCCCAGTCTGTTCTGGGAAGGGGCCAGGGGATCCAGTTTGGACTGGGACAGGGCCCAGTCTGTCCTGGAGGGGTCCAGGGGGTCCAGTTTGGACAGGGACACGGCCCAGTCTGTCCTGGGAGGGGGCAGGGGATCCAGTTTGGACTGGGAATGATCCCATTCTGTCCTGGGAGGGGGCCAGGGGATCCCGTTTCGACTAGGACAGGGCCCAGTCTGTCCTGGGAGGGGGCCAGGGGATCCAGGTTGGAATGGGAATGATCCCCATTTGGTTCTGGGAGGGGGCCAGGGAATCCAGTTTGGACTGGGAATGACCCCATTTGGTCCTGGGAGGGGGCCAGGGGATCCAGTTTGGATTGGGACAGGGCCAGTCTGTCCTGGGAGGGGGCCAGGGGATCCAGTTGCGACTGGGATAGGGCCCACTCTGTCCTGGGAGGGGGTTAGGGGATCCAGTTTGGACTGGGAATGACCCCATTTGGTCCTGGGAGGGGGCCAGGGGATCCAGTCTGGATTGGGACATGGCCCAGTCTGTCCTGGGAGGGGGGCCAGGGGATCCAGATTGTACTGGGACAGGGCCCAGTCTGTCCTGGGAGGCGACCAGGGGTTCCACTTTGGACTGGGAATTATCCCAGTCTTAACTGGGAGGGGACAGGGGATCTAGTTTGGATTGGGACAGGGCCCAGTCAGTCATGGGATGGGGCCAGGGGATCCAGTTTGGGACTGGAAGTTATCCCATCTGTCCTGGGAGCGGGTTCAGGGGATCCAATTTGGAATGGGAATGATCCCAATTTGTCCTGGGAGGGGGCAGGGGATCCACTTCTGGACTGCGAATGACCCCATTTGGTCCTGGGAGGGGGCCAGGGGATCCAGTTTGTACTGGGACAGGGCCCAGTCTGTAGTGAGAGGAGGCCGGGGCATCCACATTGGACTGGGAATGACCCCATTCTGTCCTGGGAGGGGGCCAGGGGATCCATTTTGGACCTGGGACAGGGCCCAGTCTGTCCTGGGAGGGGGCCAGGGGACCCAGGTTGGACTGGGACAGGGCCCAGTCTGTCCTGGGAGGGGGCCAGGGGATACACTTTGGCCTGGGAATTATCCCAGTCTTAACTGGGAGGGGACGGGGTATCCAGTTTGGGACTGGCACAGGGCCCAGTCTGTCATGGGATGGGGACAGGGGGTCCAGTTTGGACTGGGAATGACCCCATTCTGTCCTGGGAGGGGGCCAGGGGTCCGGTTTGGACTGGAAGTTATCCCCATCTGTCCTGGGAGGGGGGCCAGGGGATCCAGTTTGGACTGGGAATGATCCCAGTTTGTCCTGGGAGGGGGCCAGGGGATCCAGTTTGGACTGGGAATGACTCCATTTGGTCCTGGGAGGGGGCCAGGGGATCCAGTTTGAATGGGAATTATCCTAGTCTGCACTGGGAGAGGGCCGGGGGATCCAGTTTGGACTGGAAAAGATCCCAGTCTGTCCTGGGACAGGGCCAGGGGATCCAGTTTGGATTGGGACAGGGCCCAGTCTGTCCTGGGAGGGGCCAGGGGATCCAGGTTGGACTGGGACAGGGCCCAGTCTGTCCTGGGAGGGGGCCAGGGGATCCAGTTTTGACTGGGACAGGGCCCCACTCTGTCCCTGAGAGGGGGTTAGGCGATCCAGTTTGGACTGGGAATGACCCCATTCTGTCCTGGGAGGGGGCCAGGGGTCCGGTTTGGACTGGAAGTTATCCCATCTGTCTGGGAGGGGGCCAGGGGATCCAGTTTGGACTGGGAATGATCCTAGTCGGTCCTGGGAGGGGGCCAGGGGATCCAGTTTGGACCTGGGAATGATCCCAGTCTGTCTTGGGAGGGGGCCAGGGGATCCAGTTTGGACTAGGAGAGGTCCCAGTCTGTTCTGGGAAGGGGCCAGGGGATCCAGTTTGGACTGGGATAGGGCCCAGTCTGTCCTGGGAGGGGGCCAGGGGATCCAGTTTGGACTGGGAATGATCCCAGTCTGTCCTGGGAGGGGGCCAGGGAATCCCACTCTGGACTGGGATGATCCTATTTGGTCCTGGGAGGGGGCCAGCGGATCCAGTTTGGAATGGAATGACCGCATTTGGTACTGGGAGGGGGCCAGGGAATCCAGTTTGGAGTGGGAATGACCCCATTTGGTCCAGGGAGGGGGCCAGGGGATACACTTTGGCCTGGGAATTATCCCAGTCTTAACTGGGAGGGGACAGGGTATCCAGTTTGGACTGGCACAGGGCCCAGTCTGTCATGGGAGGGGGCCAGGAGATCCAGGTTGGAATGGGACAGGGCCCAGTCTGTCCTGGGAGGGGGCCAGGGGATCCAGGTTGGAAGGGGAATGATCCCATTTGGTTCTGGGAGGGGGCCAGGGAACCCAGTTTGGACTGGGAATGACCCCATTTGGTCCTGGGAGGGGGCCAGGGGATCCAGTTTGGATTGGGACAGGGCCCAGTCTGTCCTGGGAGGGGGCCAGGGGATCCAGGTTGGCCTGGGACAGGGCCCAGTCTGTCCTGGGAGGGGGCCAGGGGATCCAGTTTTGGACTGGGACAGGGCCCACTCTGTCCTGGAGGGAGGGTGGGTTAGATATGCGGCGACAGAGGGAGTACTCATCGACCCGGGGAACTAGGGGAATCAGTTTGGACTGGGAATGACCCTATTTGGTCCTGGGAGGGGGCCAGGGGATCCAGTTTGGATTGGGACATGGCCCCAGTCTGTCCTGGGAGGGGGCCAGGGGATCCAGATTGTACTGGGACAGGGCCCAGTCTGTCCTGGGAGGCGACCAGGGGTTCCACTTTGGACTGGGAATTATCACCAGTCTTAACTGGGAGGGGACAGGGGATCTAGTTTCGACTGGACAGGGCCCAGTCAGTCATGGGATGGGGCCAGGGGATCCACTTTGGACTGGGAATGACGCCATTTGGTCCAGGGAGGGGGCCAGGGGATCCAGTTTGGACTGGGACAGGGCCCAGTCTGTCCTGGGAGGGGGCCAGGGGACCCAGGTTTGACTGGGACAGGGCCCAGTCTGTCCTGGGAGGGGGCCAGGGGATACACTTTGGCCTGGGAATTATCCCAGTCTTAACTGGGAGGGGGACGGGGTATCCAGTTTGGACTGGCACAGGGCCCAGTCTGTCATGGGATGGGGACAGGGGGTCCAGTTTGGACTGGGAATGACCCCATTCTGTCCTGGGAGGGGGCCAGGGGTCCGGTTTGGACTGGAAGTTATCCCATCTGTCCTGGAGGGGGCCAGGGGATCCAGTTTGGACTGGGAATGATCCCAGTTTGTCCTGGGAGGGGGCCAGGGGATCCAGTTTGGACAGGGAATGACTCCATTTAGTCCTGGGAGGAGGCCAGGGGATCAAGTTTGGACTGGGAGAGGTCCCAGTCTGTTCTGGGAAGGGGCCAGGGGATCCAGTTTGGACTGGGACAGGGCCCAGTCTGTCCTGGGAGGGTCCAGGGGGTCCAGTTTGGACAGGGACACGGCCCAGTCTGTCCTGGGAGGGGGCAGGGGATCCAGTTTGGACTGGGAATGATCCCATTCTGTCCTGGGAGGGGGGCCAGGGGATCCCGTTTCGACTAGGACAGGGCCCAGTCTTGTCCTGGGAGGGGGCCAGGGGATCCAGGTTGGAATGGGAATGATCCCATTTGGTTCTGGGAGGGGGCCAGGGGAATCCAGTTTGGACTGGGAATGACCCCATTTGTCCTGGGAGGGGGCCAGGGGATCCAGTTTGGATTGGGACAGGGCCCAGTCTGTCCTGGGAGGGGGCCAGGGGATCCAGTTGCGACTGGGGATAGGGCCCACTCTGTCCTGGGAGGGGGTTAGGGGATCCAGTTTGGACTGGGAATGACCCCATTTGGTCCTGGGAGGGGGCCAGGGGATCCAGTCTGGATTGGGACATGGCCCAGTCTGTCCTGGGAGGGGGCCAGGGGATCCAGATTGTACTGGGACAGGGCCCAGTCTGTCCTGGGAGGCGACCAGGGGTTCCACTTTGGACTGGGAATTATCCCAGTCTTAACTGGGAGGGGACAGGGGATCTAGTTTGGATTGGGACAGGGCCCAGTCAGTCATGGGATGGGGCCAGGGGATCCAGTTTGGACTGGAAGTTATCCCATCTGTCCTGGGAGCGGGTTCAGGGGATCCAATTTGGAATGGGAATGATCCCAATTTGTCCTGGGAGGGGGCAGGGGATCCACTTTGGACTGCGAATGACCCCATTTGGTCCTGGGAGGGGGGCCAGGGGATCCAGTTTGTACTGGGGACAGGGCCCAGTCTGTAGTGAGAGGAGGCCGGGGCATCCACATTGGACTGGGAATGACCCCATTCTGTCCTGGGAGGGGGCCAGGGGATCCATTTTGGACTGGGACAGGGCCCAGTCTGTCCTGGGAGGGGGCCAGGGGACCCAGGTTGGACTGGGACAGGGCCCCAGTCTGTCCTGGGAGGGGGCCAGGGATACACTTTGGCCTGGGAATTATCCCAGTCTTAACTGGGAGGGGACGGGGTATCCAGTTTGGACTGGCACAGGGCCCAGTCTGTCATGGGATGGGGACAGGGGGTCCAGTTTGGACTGGGAATGACCCCATTCTGTCCTGGGAGGGGGCCAGGGGTCCGGTTTGGACTGGAAGTTATCCCATCTGTCCTGGGAGGGGGCCAGGGGATCCAGTTTGGACTGGGAATGATCCCAGTTTGTCCTGGGAGGGGGCCA
>NW_026776739.1:0-39960 GCF_030936135.1 Gavia stellata | reverse complement strand
TAACGTACACAGCCTCTCCTGCTCAATCTGGCCAGAGCTCAACACCGAAATTGCGAACGTCCAGCGATTGCTCCTACACTAAAGGTGCCAGCCCTGAAAGCTCTTGCTGGTCCTCATCTCCCACTGGTAACCTCTCAAACGAACCACAAACACTTGGGCTCTGAACTTGTTTCGCCTACTAAAACTTCCAATGTACACTCCCTCTCCTGCTCAATCTGCCCAAAATTCAACACCGACATTGCGAACGTCCAGGGATTGCTCCTACACTAAAGGTGCCAGCCCTGAAAGCTCTTGCTGGTCCTCATCTCCCACTGGTAACCTCTCAAACGAACCACAAACACTTGGGCTCTGAACTTGTTTCGCCTACTAAAACTTCCAACGTACACAGCCTCTCCTGCTCAATCTGGCCAGAGCTCAACACCGACATTGCGAACGTCCAGCGATTGCTCCTACACTAAAGGTGCCAGCCCTGAAAGCTCTTGCTGGTCCTCATCTCCCACTGGTAACCTCTCAAACGAACCACAAACACTTGGGCTCTGAACTTGTTTAGCCTACTAAAACTTCCAACGTACACAGCCTCTCCTGCTCAATCTGGCCAGAGCTCAACTCCGAAATTGCGAACGTCCAGCGATTGCTCCTACACTAAAGGCGCCAGCCCTGAAAGCTCTTGCTGGTCCTCATCTCCCACTGGTAACCTCTCAAACGAACCACAAACACTTGGCCTCTGAACTTGTTTAGCCTACTAAAACTTCCAACGTACACAGCCTCTCCTGCTCAATCTGGCCAGAGCTCAACACCGAAATTGCGAACGTCCAGCGATTGCTCCTACACTAAAGGTGCCAGCCCTGAAAGCTCTTGCTGGTCCTCATCTCCCACTGGTAACCTCTCAAACGAACCACAAACACTTGGCCTCTGAACTTGTTTAGCCTACTAAAACTTCCAACGTACACAGCCTCTCCTGCTCAATCTGGCCAGAGCTCAACTCCGAAATTGCGAACGTCCAGCGATTGCTCCTACACTAAAGGTGCCAGCCCTGAAAGCTCTTGCTGGTCCTCATCTCCCACTGGTAACCTCTCAAACGAACCACAAACACTTGGGCTCTGAACTTGTTTAGCCTACTAAAACTTCCAACGTACACAGCCTCTCCTGCTCAATCTGGCCAGAGCTCAACAGCGACATTGCGAACGTCCAGCGATTGCTCCTACACTAAAGGTGCCAGCCCTGAAAGCTCTTGCTGGTCCTCATCTCCCACTGGTAACCTCTCAAACGAACCACAAACACTTGGCCTCTGAACTTGTTTAGCCTACTAAAACTTCCAACGTACACAGCCTCTCCTGCTCAATCTGGCCAGAGCTCAACACCGACATTGCGAACGTCCAGCGATTGCTCCTACACTAAAGGTGCCAGCCCTGAAAGCTCTTGCTGGTCCTCATCTCCCACTGGTAACCTCTCAAGCGAACCACAAACACTTGGGCTCAGAACTTGTTTAGCCTACTAAAACTTCCAACGTACACAGCCTCTCCTGCTCAATCTGGCCAGAGCTCAACACCGAAATTGCGAACGTCCAGCGATTGCTCCTACACTAAAGGTGCCAGCCCTGAAAGCTCTTGCTGGTCCTCATCTCCCACTGGTAACCTCTCAAACGAACCACAAACACTTGGGCTCTGAACTTGTTTCGCCTACTAAAACTTCCAATGTACACTCCCTCTCCTGCTCAATCTGCCCAAAATTCAACACCGACATTGCGAACGTCCAGGGATTGCTCCTACACTAAAGGTGCCAGCCCTGAAAGCTCTTGCTGGTCCTCATCTCCCACTGGTAACCTCTCAAACGAACCACAAACACTTGGGCTCTGAACTTGTTTCGCCTACTAAAACTTCCAACGTACACAGCCTCTCCTGCTCAATCTGGCCAGAGCTCAACACCGACATTGCGAACGTCCAGCGATTGCTCCTACACTAAAGGTGCCAGCCCTGAAAGCTCTTGCTGGTCCTCATCTCCCACTGGTAACCTCTCAAACGAACCACAAACACTTGGGCTCTGAACTTGTTTAGCCTACTAAAACTTCCAACGTACACAGCCTCTCCTGCTCAATCTGGCCAGAGCTCAACTCCGAAATTGCGAACGTCCAGCGATTGCTCCTACACTAAAGGCGCCAGCCCTGAAAGCTCTTGCTGGTCCTCATCTCCCACTGGTAACCTCTCAAACGAACCACAAACACTTGGGCTCTGAACTTGTTTAGCCTACTAAAACTTCCAACGTACACAGCCTCTCCTGCTCAATCTGGCCAGAGCTCAACACCGAAATTGTGAACGTCCAGGGATTGCTCCTACACTAAAGGTGCCAGCCCTGAAAGCTCTTGCTGGTCCTCATCTCCCACTGGTAACCTCTCAAGCGAACCACAAACACTTGGGCTCAGAACTTGTTTAGCCTACTAAAACTTCCAACGTACACAGCCTCTCCTGCTCAATCTGGCCAGAGCTCAACACCGACATTGCGAACGTCCAGCGATTGCTCCTACACTAAAGGTGCCAGCCCTGAAAGCTCTTGCTGGTCCTCATCTCCCACTGGTAACCTCTCAAACGAACCACAAACACTTGGGCTCTGAACTTGTTTCGCCTACTAAAACTTCCAATGTACACTCCCTCTCCTGCTCAATCTGCCCAAAATTCAACACCGACATTGCGAACGTCCAGGGATTGCTCCTACACTAAAGGTGCCAGCCCTGAAAGCTCTTGCTGGTCCTCATCTCCCACTGGTAACCTCTCAAACGAACCACAAACACTTGGGCTCTGAACTTGTTTCGCCTACTAAAACTTCCAACGTACACAGCCTCTCCTGCTCAATCTGGCCAGAGCTCAACACCGACATTGCGAACGTCCAGCGATTGCTCCTACACTAAAGGTGCCAGCCCTGAAAGCTCTTGCTGGTCCTCATCTCCCACTGGTAACCTCTCAAACGAACCACAAACACTTGGGCTCTGAACTTGTTTAGCCTACTAAAACTTCCAACGTACACAGCCTCTCCTGCTCAATCTGGCCAGAGCTCAACTCCGAAATTGCGAACGTCCAGCGATTGCTCCTACAGTAAAGGTGCCAGCCCTGAAAGCTCTTGCTGGTCCTCATCTCCCACTGGTAACCTCTCAAACGAACCACAAACACTTGGGCTCTGAACTTGTTTAGCCTACTAAAACTTCCAACGTACACAGCCTCTCCTGCTCAATCTGGCCAGAGCTCAACACCGACATTGCGAACGTCCAGCGATTGCTCCTACACTAAAGGTGCCAGCCCTGAAAGCTCTTGCTGGTCCTCATCTCCCACTGGTAACCTCTCAAACGAACCACAAACACTTGGGCTCTGAACTTGTTTAGCCTACTAAAACTTCCAACGTACACAGCCTCTCCTGCTCAATCTGGCCAAAATTCAACTCCGAAATTGTGAACGTCCAGGGATTGCTCCTACACTAAAGGTGCCAGCCCTGAAAGCTCTTGCTGGTCCTCATCTCCCACTGGTAACCTCTCAAACGAACCACAAACACTTGGGCTCTGAACTTGTTTAGCCTACTAAAACTTCCAACGTACACAGCCTCTCCTGCTCAATCTGGCCAGAGCTCAACACCGAAATTGCGAACGTCCAGCGATTGCTCCTACACTAAAGGTGCCAGCCCTGAAAGCTCTTGCTGGTCCTCATCTCCCACTGGTAACCTCTCAAACGAACCACAAACACTTGGCCTCTGAACTTGTTTAGCCTACTAAAACTTCCAACGTACACAGCCTCTCCTGCTCAATCTGGCCAGAGCTCAACACCGAAATTGCGAACGTCAAAGGATTGCTCCTACACTAAAGGTGCCAGCCCTGAAAGCTCTTGCTGGTCCTCATCTCCCACTGGTAACCTCTCAAACGAACCACAAACACTTGGGCTCTGAACTTGTTTAGCCTACTAAAACTTCCAACGTACACAGCCTCTCCTGCTCAATCTGGCCAGAGCTCAACTCCGAAATTGCGAACGTCCAGGGATTGCTCCTACACTAAAGGTGCCAGCCCTGAAAGCTCTTGCTGGTCCTCATCTCCCACTGGTAACCTCTCAAACGAACCACAAACACTTGGGCTCTGAACTTGTTTAGCCTACTAAAACTTCCAACGTAAACAGCCTCTCCTGCTCAATCTGGCCAGAGCTCAACACCGAAATTGCGAACGTCCAGCGATTGCTCCTACACTAAAGGTGCCAGCCCTGAAAGCTCTTGCTGGTCCTCATCTCCCACTGGTAACCTCTCAAACGAACCACAAACACTTGGGCTCTGAACTTGTTTAGCCTACTAAAACTTCCAACGTACACAGCCTCTCCTGCTCAATCTGGCTAGAGCTCAACACCGACATTGCGAACGTCCAGCGATTGCTCCTACGCTAAAGGTGCCAGCCCTGAAAGCTCTTGCTGGTCCTCATCTCCCACTGGTAACCTCTCAAACGAACCACAAACACTTGGGCTCTGAACTTGTTTAGCCTACTAAAACTTCCAACGTACACAGCCTCTCCTGCTCAATCTGGCCAAAATTCAACTCCGAAATTGTGAACGTCCAGGGATTGCTCCTACACTAAAGGTGCCAGCCCTGAAAGCTCTTGCTGGTCCTCATCTCCCACTGGTAACCTCTCAAACGAACCACAAACACTTGGCCTCTGAACTTGTTTAGCCTACTAAAACTTCCAACGTACACAGCCTCTCCTGCTCAATCTGGCCAGAGCTCAACACCGAAATTGCGAACGTCCAGCGATTGCTCCTACACTAAAGGTGCCAGCCCTGAAAGCTCTTGCTGGTCCTCATCTCCCACTGGTAACCTCTCAAACGAACCACAAACACTTGGCCTCTGAACTTGTTTAGCCTACTAAAACTTCCAACGTACACAGCCTCTCCTGCTCAATCTGGCCAGAGCTCAACTCCGAAATTGCGAACGTCCAGCGATTGCTCCTACACTAAAGGTGCCAGCCCTGAAAGCTCTTGCTGGTCCTCATCTCCCACTGGTAACCTCTCAAACGAACCACAAACACTTGGGCTCTGAACTTGTTTAGCCTACTAAAACTTCCAACGTACACAGCCTCTCCTGCTCAATCTGGCCAGAGCTCAACACCGACATTGCGAACGTCCAGCGATTGCTCCTACACTAAAGGTGCCAGCCCTGAAAGCTCTTGCTGGTCCTCATCTCCCACTGGTAACCTCTCAAACGAACCACAAACACTTGGCCTCTGAACTTGTTTAGCCTACTAAAACTTCCAACGTACACAGCCTCTCCTGCTCAATCTGGCCAGAGCTCAACACCGACATTGCGAACGTCCAGCGATTGCTCCTACACTAAAGGTGCCAGCCCTGAAAGCTCTTGCTGGTCCTCATCTCCCACTGGTAACCTCTCAAGCGAACCACAAACACTTGGGCTCAGAACTTGTTTAGCCTACTAAAACTTCCAACGTACACAGCCTCTCCTGCTCAATCTGGCCAGAGCTCAACACCGAAATTGCGAACGTCCAGCGATTGCTCCTACACTAAAGGTGCCAGCCCTGAAAGCTCTTGCTGGTCCTCATCTCCCACTGGTAACCTCTCAAATGAACCACAAACACTTGGGCTCTGAACTTGTTTCGCCTACTAAAACTTCCAATGTACACTCCCTCTCCTGCTCAATCTGCCCAAAATTCAACACCGACATTGCGAACGTCCAGGGATTGCTCCTACACTAAAGGTGCCAGCCCTGAAAGCTCTTGCTGGTCCTCATCTCCCACTGGTAACCTCTCAAACGAACCACAAACACTTGGGCTCTGAACTTGTTTCGCCTACTAAAACTTCCAACGTACACAGCCTCTCCTGCTCAATCTGGCCAGAGCTCAACACCGACATTGCGAACGTCCAGCGATTGCTCCTACACTAAAGGTGCCAGCCCTGAAAGCTCTTGCTGGTCCTCATCTCCCACTGGTAACCTCTCAAACGAACCACAAACACTTGGGCTCTGAACTTGTTTAGCCTACTAAAACTTCCAACGTACACAGCCTCTCCTGCTCAATCTGGCCAGAGCTCAACTCCGAAATTGCGAACGTCCAGCGATTGCTCCTACACTAAAGGCGCCAGCCCTGAAAGCTCTTGCTGGTCCTCATCTCCCACTGGTAACCTCTCAAACGAACCACAAACACTTGGGCTCTGAACTTGTTTAGCCTACTAAAACTTCCAACGTACACAGCCTCTCCTGCTCAATCTGGCCAGAGCTCAACACCGAAATTGTGAACGTCCAGGGATTGCTCCTACACTAAAGGTGCCAGCCCTGAAAGCTCTTGCTGGTCCTCATCTCCCACTGGTAACCTCTCAAGCGAACCACAAACACTTGGGCTCAGAACTTGTTTAGCCTACTAAAACTTCCAACGTACACAGCCTCTCCTGCTCAATCTGGCCAGAGCTCAACACCGACATTGCGAACGTCCAGCGATTGCTCCTACACTAAAGGTGCCAGCCCTGAAAGCTCTTGCTGGTCCTCATCTCCCACTGGTAACCTCTCAAACGAACCACAAACACTTGGGCTCTGAACTTGTTTCGCCTACTAAAACTTCCAATGTACACTCCCTCTCCTGCTCAATCTGCCCAAAATTCAACACCGACATTGCGAACGTCCAGGGATTGCTCCTACACTAAAGGTGCCAGCCCTGAAAGCTCTTGCTGGTCCTCATCTCCCACTGGTAACCTCTCAAACGAACCACAAACACTTGGGCTCTGAACTTGTTTCGCCTACTAAAACTTCCAACGTACACAGCCTCTCCTGCTCAATCTGGCCAGAGCTCAACACCGACATTGCGAACGTCCAGCGATTGCTCCTACACTAAAGGTGCCAGCCCTGAAAGCTCTTGCTGGTCCTCATCTCCCACTGGTAACCTCTCAAACGAACCACAAACACTTGGGCTCTGAACTTGTTTAGCCTACTAAAACTTCCAACGTACACAGCCTCTCCTGCTCAATCTGGCCAGAGCTCAACTCCGAAATTGCGAACGTCCAGCGATTGCTCCTACACTAAAGGCGCCAGCCCTGAAAGCTCTTGCTGGTCCTCATCTCCCACTGGTAACCTCTCAAACGAACCACAAACACTTGGCCTCTGAACTTGTTTAGCCTACTAAAACTTCCAACGTACACAGCCTCTCCTGCTCAATCTGGCCAGAGCTCAACACCGAAATTGTGAATGTCCAGGGATTGCTCCTACACTAAAGGTGCCAGCCCTGAAAGCTCTTGCTGGTCCTCATCTCCCACTGGTAACCTCTCAAACGAACCACAAACACTTGGGCTCTGAACTTGTTTAGCCTACTAAAACTTCCAACGTACACAGCCTCTCCTGCTCAATCTGGCCAAAATTCAACTCCGAAATTGTGAACGTCCAGGGATTGCTCCTACACTAAAGGTGCCAGCCCTGAAAGCTCTTGCTGGTCCTCATCTCCCACTGGTAACCTCTCAAACGAACCACAAACACTTGGCCTCTGAACTTGTTTAGCCTACTAAAACTTCCAACGTACACAGCCTCTCCTGCTCAATCTGGCCAGAGCTCAACACCGAAATTGCGAACGTCCAGCGATTGCTCCTACACTAAAGGTGCCAGCCCTGAAAGCTCTTGCTGGTCCTCATCTCCCACTGGTAACCTCTCAAACGAACCACAAACACTTGGGCTCTGAACTTGTTTAGCCTACTAAAACTTCCAACGTACACAGCCTCTCCTGCTCAATCTGGCCAGAGCTCAACACCGACATTGCGAACGTCCAGCGATTGCTCCTACACTAAAGGTGCCAGCCCTGAAAGCTCTTGCTGGTCCTCATCTCCCACTGGTAACCTCTCAAACGAACCACAAACACTTGGCCTCTGAACTTGTTTAGCCTACTAAAACTTCCAACGTACACAGCCTCTCCTGCTCAATCTGGCCAGAGCTCAACACCGAAATTGCGAACGTCAAAGGATTGCTCCTACACTAAAGGTGCCAGCCCTGAAAGCTCTTGCTGGTCCTCATCTCCCACTGGTAACCTCTCAAACGAACCACAAACACTTGGGCTCTGAACTTGTTTAGCCTACTAAAACTTCCAACGTACACAGCCTCTCCTGCTCAATCTGGCCAGAGCTCAACTCCGAAATTGCGAACGTCCAGGGATTGCTCCTACACTAAAGGTGCCAGCCCTGAAAGCTCTTGCTGCTCCTCATCTCCCACTGGTAACCTCTCAAACGAACCACAAACACTTGGGCTCTGAACTTGTTTAGCCTACTAAAACTTCCAACGTAAACAGCCTCTCCTGCTCAATCTGGCCAGAGCTCAACACCGAAATTGCGAACGTCCAGCGATTGCTCCTACACTAAAGGTGCCAGCCCTGAAAGCTCTTGCTGGTCCTCATCTCCCACTGGTAACCTCTCAAACGAACCACAAACACTTGGGCTCTGAACTTGTTTAGCCTACTAAAACTTCCAACGTACACAGCCTCTCCTGCTCAATCTGGCTAGAGCTCAACACCGACATTGCGAACGTCCAGCGATTGCTCCTACGCTAAAGGTGCCAGCCCTGAAAGCTCTTGCTGGTCCTCATCTCCCACTGGTAACCTCTCAAACGAACCACAAACACTTGGGCTCTGAACTTGTTTAGCCTACTAAAACTTCCAACGTACACAGCCTCTCCTGCTCAATCTGGCCAAAATTCAACTCCGAAATTGTGAACGTCCAGGGATTGCTCCTACACTAAAGGTGCCAGCCCTGAAAGCTCTTGCTGGTCCTCATCTCCCACTGGTAACCTCTCAAACGAACCACAAACACTTGGCCTCTGAACTTGTTTAGCCTACTAAAACTTCCAACGTACACAGCCTCTCCTGCTCAATCTGGCCAGAGCTCAACACCGAAATTGCGAACGTCCAGCGATTGCTCCTACACTAAAGGTGCCAGCCCTGAAAGCTCTTGCTGGTCCTCATCTCCCACTGGTAACCTCTCAAACGAACCACAAACACTTGGCCTCTGAACTTGTTTAGCCTACTAAAACTTCCAACGTACACAGCCTCTCCTGCTCAATCTGGCCAGAGCTCAACTCCGAAATTGCGAACGTCCAGCGATTGCTCCTACACTAAAGGTGCCAGCCCTGAAAGCTCTTGCTGGTCCTCATCTCCCACTGGTAACCTCTCAAACGAACCACAAACACTTGGGCTCTGAACTTGTTTAGCCTACTAAAACTTCCAACGTAAACAGCCTCTCCTGCTCAATCTGGCCAGAGCTCAACACCGAAATTGCGAACGTCCAGCGATTGCTCCTACACTAAAGGTGCCAGCCCTGAAAGCTCTTGCTGGTCCTCATCTCCCACTGGTAACCTCTCAAACGAACCACAAACACTTGGGCTCTGAACTTGTTTAGCCTACTAAAACTTCCAACGTACACAGCCTCTCCTGCTCAATCTGGCTAGAGCTCAACACCGACATTGCGAACGTCCAGCGATTGCTCCTACGCTAAAGGTGCCAGCCCTGAAAGCTCTTGCTGGTCCTCATCTCCCACTGGTAACCTCTCAAACGAACCACAAACACTTGGGCTCTGAACTTGTTTAGCCTACTAAAACTTCCAACGTACACAGCCTCTCCTGCTCAATCTGGCCAAAATTCAACACCGACATTGCGAACGTCCAGCGATTGCTCCTACACTAAAGGTGCCAGCCCTGAAAGCTCTTGCTGGTCCTCACCTCCCACTGGTAACCTCTCAAACGAACCACAAACACTTGGGCTCTGAACTTGTTTAGCCTACTAAAACTTCCAACGTACACAGCCTCTCCTGCTCAATCTGGCCAGAGCTCAACACCGACATTGCGAACGTCCAGCGATTGCTCCTACAGTAAAGGTGCCAGCCCTGAAAGCTCTTGCTGGTCCTCATCTCCCACTGGTAACCTCTCAAACGAACCACAAACACTTGGCCTCTGAACTTGTTTAGCCTACTAAAACTTCCAACGTACACAGCCTCTCCTGCTCAATCTGGCCAGAGCTCAACACCGACATTGCGAACGTCCAGCGATTGCTCCTACACTAAAGGTGCCAGCCCTGAAAGCTCTTGCTGGTCCTCATCTCCCACTGGTAACCTCTCAAACGAACCACAAACACTTGGGCTCTGAACTTGTTTAGCCTACTAAAACTTCCAACGTACACAGCCTCTCCTGCTCAATCTGGCCAGAGCTCAACACCGACATTGCGAACGTCCAGGGATTGCTCCTACACTAAAGGTGCCAGCCCTGAAAGCTCTTGCTGGTCCTCATCTCCCACTGGTAACCTCTCAAACGAACCACAAACACTTGGCCTCTGAACTTGTTTCGCCTACTAAAACTTCCAACGTACACAGCCTCTCCTGCTCAATCTGGCCAGAGCTCAACACCGAAATTGCGAACGTCCAGCGATTGCTCCTACACTAAAGGTGCCAGCCCTGAAAGCTCTTGCTGGTCCTCATCTCCCACTGGTAACCTCTCAAACGAACCACAAACACTTGGCCTCTGAACTTGTTTAGCCTACTAAAACTTCCAACGTACACAGCCTCTCCTGCTCAATCTGCCCAAAATTCAACACCGACATTGCGAACGTCCAGCGATTGCTCCTACACTAAAGGTGCCAGCCCTGAAAGCTCTTGCTGGTCCTCATCTCCCACTGGTAACCTCTCAAACGAACCACAAACACTTGGGCTCTGAACTTGTTTAGCCTACTAAAACTTCCAACGTACACAGCCTCTCCTGCTCAATCTGGCCAGAGCTCAACACCGACATTGCGAACGTCCAGCGATTGGTCCTACACTAAAGGTGCCAGCCCTGAAAGCTCTTGCTGGTCCTCATCTCCCACTGGTAACCTCTCAAACGAACCACAAACACTTGGGCTCTGAACTTGTTTAGCCTACTAAAACTTCCAACGTACACAGCCTCTCCTGCTCAATCTGGCCAGAGCTCAACACCGACATTGCGAACGTCCAGCGATTGCTCCTACACTAAAGGTGCCAGCCCTGAAAGCTCTTGCTGCTCCTCATCTCCCACTGGTAACCTCTCAAACGAACCACAAACACTTGGGCTCTGAACTTGTTTAGCCTACTAAAACTTCCAACGTACACAGCCTCTCCTGCTCAATCTGGCCAGAGCTCAACTCCGAAATGGCGAACGTCCAGCGATTGCTCCTACACTAAAGGTGCCAGCCCTGAAAGCTCTTGCTGGTCCTCATCTCCCACTGGTAACCTCTCAAACGAACCACAAACACTTGGGCTCTGAACTTGTTTAGCCTACTAAAACTTCCAACGTACACAGCCTCTCCTGCTCAATCTGGCCAGAGCTCAACACCGAAATTGTGAATGTCCAGGGATTGCTCCTACACTAAAGGTGCCAGCCCTGAAAGCTCTTGCTGGTCCTCATCTCCCACTGGTAACCTCTCAAACGAACCACAAACACTTGGGCTCTGAACTTGTTTAGCCTACTAAAACTTCCAACGTACACAGCCTCTCCTGCTCAATCTGGCCAGAGCTCAACACCGACATTGCGAACGTCCAGCGATTGCTCCTACACTAAAGGTGCCAGCCCTGAAAGCTCTTGCTGGTCCTCATCTCCCACTGGTAACCTCTCAAACGAACCACAAACACTTGGGCTCTGAACTTGTTTAGCCTACTAAAACTTCCAACGTACACAGCCTCTCCTGCTCAATCTGGCCAGAGCTCAACACCGAAATTGCGAACGTCCAAGGATTGCTCCTACACTAAAGGTGCCAGCCCTGAAAGCTCTTGCTGGTCCTCATCTCCCACTGGTAACCTCTCAAACGAACCACAAACACTTGGCCTCTGAACTTGTTTAGCCTACTAAAACTTCCAACGTACACAGCCTCTCCTGCTCAATCTGGCCAGAGCTCAACTCCGAAATTGCGAACGTCCAGCGATTGCTCCTACACTAAAGGTGCCAGCCCTGAAAGCTCTTGCTGGTCCTCATCTCCCACTGGTAACCTCTCAAACGAACCACAAACACTTGGGCTCTGAACTTGTTTCGCCTACTAAAACTTCCAACGTACACAGCCTCTCCTGCTCAATCTGGCCAGAGCTCAACACCGAAATTGTGAATGTCCAGGGATTGCTCCTACACTAAAGGTGCCAGCCCTGAAAGCTCTTGCTGGTCCTCATCTCCCACTGGTAACCTCTCAAACGAACCACAAACACTTGGGCTCTGAACTTGTTTAGCCTACTAAAACTTCCAACGTACACAGCCTCTCCTGCTCAATCTGGCCAGAGCTCAACTCCGAAATTGCGAACGTCCAGCGATTGCTCCTACACTAAAGGTGCCAGCCCTGAAAGCTCTTGCTGGTCCTCATCTCCCACTGGTAACCTCTCAAACGAACCACAAACACTTGGGCTCTGAACTTGTTTCGCCTACTAAAACTTCCAACGTAAACAGCCTCTCCTGCTCAATCTGGCCAGAGCTCAACTCCGAAATTGCGAACGTCCAGGGATTGCTCCTACACTAAAGGTGCCAGCCCTGAAAGCTCTTGCTGGTCCTCATCTCCCACTGGTAACCTCTCAGACGAACCACAAACACTTGGGCTCTGAACTTGTTTAGCCTACTAAAACTTCCAACGTACACAGCCTCTCCTGCTCAATCTGGCCAAAATTCACCAACGAAATTGCGAACGTCCAGCGATTGCTCCTACGCTAAAGGTTCCAGCCCTGAAAGCTCTTGCTGGTCCTCATCTCCCACTGGTAACCTCTCAAACGAACCACAAACACTTGGGCTCTGAACTTGTTTAGCCTACTAAAACTTCCAACGTACACAGCCTCTCCTGCTCAATCTGGCCAGAGCTCAACACCGAAATTGCGAACGTCCAGCGATTGCTCCTACACTAAAGGTGCCAGCCCTGAAAGCTCTTGCTGGTCCTCATCTCCCACTGGTAACCTCTCAAACGAACCACAAACACTTGGCCTCTGAACTTGTTTAGCCTACTAAAACTTCCAACGTACACAGCCTCTCCTGCTCAATCTGCCCAAAATTCAACACCGAAATTGTGAACGTCCAGCGATTGCTCCTACACTAAAGGTGCCAGCCCTGAAAGCTCTTGCTGCTCCTCATCTCCCACTGGTAACCTCTCAAACGAACCACAAACACTTGGGCTCTGAACTTGTTTAGCCTACTAAAACTTCCAACGTACACAGCCTCTCCTGCTCAATCTGGCCAGAGCTCAACACCGACATTGCGAACGTCCAGCGATTGCTCCTACACTAAAGGTGCCAGCCCTGAAAGCTCTTGCTGGTCCTCATCTCCCACTGGTAACCTCTCAAACGAACCACAAACACTTGGGCTCTGAACTTGTTTAGCCTACTAAAACTTCCAACGTACACAGCCTCTCCTGCTCAATCTGGCCAGAGCTCAACACCGACATTGCGAACGTCCAGGGATTGCTCCTACACTAAAGGTGCCAGCCCTGAAAGCTCTTGCTGGTCCTCATCTCCCACTGGTAACCTCTCAAACGAACCACAAACACTTGGCCTCTGAACTTGTTTCGCCTACTAAAACTTCCAACGTACACAGCCTCTCCTGCTCAATCTGGCCAGAGCTCAACACCGAAATTGCGAACGTCCAGCGATTGCTCCTACACTAAAGGTGCCAGCCCTGAAAGCTCTTGCTGGTCCTCATCTCCCACTGGTAACCTCTCAAACGAACCACAAACACTTGGCCTCTGAACTTGTTTAGCCTACTAAAACTTCCAACGTACACAGCCTCTCCTGCTCAATCTGCCCAAAATTCAACACCGACATTGCGAACGTCCAGCGATTGCTCCTACACTAAAGGTGCCAGCCCTGAAAGCTCTTGCTGGTCCTCATCTCCCACTGGTAACCTCTCAAACGAACCACAAACACTTGGGCTCTGAACTTGTTTAGCCTACTAAAACTTCCAACGTACACAGCCTCTCCTGCTCAATCTGGCCAGAGCTCAACACCGACATTGCGAACGTCCAGCGATTGGTCCTACACTAAAGGTGCCAGCCCTGAAAGCTCTTGCTGGTCCTCATCTCCCACTGGTAACCTCTCAAACGAACCACAAACACTTGGGCTCTGAACTTGTTTAGCCTACTAAAACTTCCAACGTACACAGCCTCTCCTGCTCAATCTGGCCAGAGCTCAACACCGACATTGCGAACGTCCAGCGATTGCTCCTACACTAAAGGTGCCAGCCCTGAAAGCTCTTGCTGCTCCTCATCTCCCACTGGTAACCTCTCAAACGAACCACAAACACTTGGGCTCTGAACTTGTTTAGCCTACTAAAACTTCCAACGTACACAGCCTCTCCTGCTCAATCTGGCCAGAGCTCAACTCCGAAATGGCGAACGTCCAGCGATTGCTCCTACACTAAAGGTGCCAGCCCTGAAAGCTCTTGCTGGTCCTCATCTCCCACTGGTAACCTCTCAAACGAACCACAAACACTTGGCCTCTGAACTTGTTTAGCCTACTAAAACTTCCAACGTACACAGCCTCTCCTGCTCAATCTGGCCAGAGCTCAACACCGAAATTGTGAATGTCCAGGGATTGCTCCTACACTAAAGGTGCCAGCCCTGAAAGCTCTTGCTGGTCCTCATCTCCCACTGGTAACCTCTCAAACGAACCACAAACACTTGGGCTCTGAACTTGTTTAGCCTACTAAAACTTCCAACGTACACAGCCTCTCCTGCTCAATCTGGCCAGAGCTCAACACCGACATTGCCAACGTCCAGCGATTGCTCCTACACTAAAGGTGCCAGCCCTGAAAGCTCTTGCTGGTCCTCATCTCCCACTGGTAACCTCTCAAACGAACCACAAACACTTGGCCTCTGAACTTGTTTAGCCTACTAAAACTTCCAACGTACACAGCCTCTCCTGCTCAATCTGGCCAGAGCTCAACACCGAAATTGCGAACGTCCAAGGATTGCTCCTACACTAAAGGTGCCAGCCCTGAAAGCTCTTGCTGGTCCTCATCTCCCACTGGTAACCTCTCAAACGAACCACAAACACTTGGCCTCTGAACTTGTTTAGCCTACTAAAACTTCCAACGTACACAGCCTCTCCTGCTCAATCTGGCCAGAGCTCAACTCCGAAATTGCGAACGTCCAGCGATTGCTCCTACACTAAAGGTGCCAGCCCTGAAAGCTCTTGCTGGTCCTCATCTCCCACTGGTAACCTCTCAAACGAACCACAAACACTTGGGCTCTGAACTTGTTTCGCCTACTAAAACTTCCAACGTACACAGCCTCTCCTGCTCAATCTGGCCAGAGCTCAACACCGAAATTGTGAATGTCCAGGGATTGCTCCTACACTAAAGGTGCCAGCCCTGAAAGCTCTTGCTGGTCCTCATCTCCCACTGGTAACCTCTCAAACGAACCACAAACACTTGGGCTCTGAACTTGTTTAGCCTACTAAAACTTCCAACGTACACAGCCTCTCCTGCTCAATCTGGCCAGAGCTCAACTCCGAAATTGCGAACGTCCAGCGATTGCTCCTACACTAAAGGTGCCAGCCCTGAAAGCTCTTGCTGGTCCTCATCTCCCACTGGTAACCTCTCAAACGAACCACAAACACTTGGGCTCTGAACTTGTTTCGCCTACTAAAACTTCCAACGTAAACAGCCTCTCCTGCTCAATCTGGCCAGAGCTCAACTCCGAAATTGCGAACGTCCAGGGATTGCTCCTACACTAAAGGTGCCAGCCCTGAAAGCTCTTGCTGGTCCTCATCTCCCACTGGTAACCTCTCAGACGAACCACAAACACTTGGGCTCTGAACTTGTTTAGCCTACTAAAACTTCCAACGTACACAGCCTCTCCTGCTCAATCTGGCCAAAATTCACCAACGAAATTGCGAACGTCCAGCGATTGCTCCTACGCTAAAGGTTCCAGCCCTGAAAGCTCTTGCTGGTCCTCATCTCCCACTGGTAACCTCTCAAACGAACCACAAACACTTGGGCTCTGAACTTGTTTAGCCTACTAAAACTTCCAACGTACACAGCCTCTCCTGCTCAATCTGGCCAGAGCTCAACACCGAAATTGCGAACGTCCAGCGATTGCTCCTACACTAAAGGTGCCAGCCCTGAAAGCTCTTGCTGGTCCTCATCTCCCACTGGTAACCTCTCAAACGAACCACAAACACTTGGCCTCTGAACTTGTTTAGCCTACTAAAACTTCCAACGTACACAGCCTCTCCTGCTCAATCTGCCCAAAATTCAACACCGAAATTGTGAACGTCCAGCGATTGCTCCTACACTAAAGGTGCCAGCCCTGAAAGCTCTTGCTGCTCCTCATCTCCCACTGGTAACCTCTCAAACGAACCACAAACACTTGGGCTCTGAACTTGTTTAGCCTACTAAAACTTCCAACGTACACAGCCTCTCCTGCTCAATCTGGCCAGAGCTCAACACCGACATTGCGAACGTCAAAGGATTGCTCCTACACTAAAGGTGCCAGCCCTGAAAGCTCTTGCTGGTCCTCATCTCCCACTGGTAACCTCTCAAACGAACCACAAACACTTGGGCTCTGAACTTGTTTAGCCTACTAAAACTTCCAACGTACACAGCCTCTCCTGCTCAATCTGGCCAGAGCTCAACTCCGAAATTGCGAACGTCCAGCGATTGCTCCTACACTAAAGGTGCCAGCCCTGAAAGCTCTTGCTGGTCCTCATCTCCCACTGGTAACCTCTCAAACGAACCACAAACACTTGGGCTCTGAACTTGTTTCGCCTACTAAAACTTCCAACGTAAACAGCCTCTCCTGCTCAATCTGGCCAGAGCTCAACTCCGAAATTGCGAACGTCCAGGGATTGCTCCTACACTAAAGGTGCCAGCCCTGAAAGCTCTTGCTGGTCCTCATCTCCCACTGGTAACCTCTCAAACGAACCACAAACACTTGGGCTCTGAACTTGTTTAGCCTACTAAAACTTCCAACGTACACAGCCTCTCCTGCTCAATCTGGCCAAAATTCACCAACGAAATTGCGAACGTCCAGCGATTGCTCCTACACTAAAGGTTCCAGCCCTGAAAGCTCTTGCTGGTCCTCATCTCCCACTGGTAACCTCTCAAACGAACCACAAACACTTGGGCTCTGAACTTGTTTAGCCTACTAAAACTTCCAACGTACACAGCCTCTCCTGCTCAATCTGGCCAGAGCTCAACACCGACATTGCGAACGTCCAGCGATTGCTCCTACACTAAAGGTGCCAGCCCTGAAAGCTCTTGCTGGTCCTCATCTCCCACTGGTAACCTCTCAAACGAACCACAAACACTTGGCCTCTGAACTTGTTTAGCCTACTAAAACTTCCAACGTACACAGCCTCTCCTGCTCAATCTGCCCAAAATTCAACACCGAAATTGCGAACGTCCAGCGATTGCTCCTACACTAAAGGTGCCAGCCCTGAAAGCTCTTGCTGGTCCTCATCTCCCACTGGTAACCTCTCAAACGAACCACAAACACTTGGCCTCTGAACTTGTTTAGCCTACTAAAACTTCCAACGTACACAGCCTCTCCTGCTCAATCTGGCCAGAGCTCAACTCCGAAATTGCGAACGTCCAGTGATTGCTCCTACGCTAAAGGTGCCAGCCCTGAAAGCTCTTGCTGGTCCTCATCTCCCACTGGTAACCTCTCAAACGAACCACAAACACTTGGGCTCTGAACTTGTTTAGCCTACTAAAACTTCCAACGTACACAGCCTCTCCTGCTCAATCTGGCCAGAGCTCAACACCGAAATTGTGAACTTCCAAGGATTGCTCCTACACTAAAGGTGCCAGCCCTGAAAGCTCTTGCTGGTCCTCATCTCCCACTGGTAACCTCTCAAACGAACCACAAACACTTGGGCTCTGAACTTGTTTAGCCTACTAAAACTTCCAACGTACACAGCCTCTCCTGCTCAATCTGGCCAAAATTCAACACCGAAATTGTGAACGTTCAGCGATTGCTCCTACACTAAAGGTGCCAGCCCTGAAAGCTCTTGCTGGTCCTCATCTCCCACTGGTAACCTCTCAAACGAACCACAAACACTTGGGCTCTGAACTTGTTTAGCCTACTAAAACTTCCAACGTACACAGCCTCTCCTGCTCAATCTGCCCAAAATTCAACACCGAAATTGCGAACGTCCAGCGATTGCTCCTACACTAAAGGTTCCAGCCCTGAAAGCTCTTGCTGGTCCTCATCTCCCACTGGTAACCTCTCAAACGAACCACAAACACTTGGGCTCTGAACTTGTTTAGCCTACTAAAACTTCCAACGTACACAGCCTCTCCTGCTCAATCTGGCCAGAGCTCAACTCCGAAATTGCGAACGTCCAGGGATTGCTCCTACACTAAAGGTGCCAGCCCTGAAAGCTCTTGCTGGTCCTCATCTCCCACTGGTAACCTCTCAAACGAACCACAAACACTTGGGCTCTGAACTTGTTTAGCCTACTAAAACTTCCAACGTACACAGCCTCTCCTGCTCAATCTGGCCAGAGCTCAACACCGAAATTGCGAACGTCCAAGGATTGCTCCTACGCTAAAGGTGCCAGCCCTGAAAGCTCTTGCTGGTCCTCATCTCCCACTGGTAACCTCTCAAACGAACCACAAACACTTGGCCTCTGAACTTGTTTAGCCTACTAAAACTTCCAACGTACACAGCCTCTCCTGCTCAATCTGGCCAGAGCTCAACACCGAAATTGCGAACGTCCAGCGATTGCTCCTACACTAAAGGTGCCAGCCCTGAAAGCTCTTGCTGGTCCTCATCTCCCACTGGTAACCTCTCAAACGAACCACAAACACTTGGCCTCTGAACTTGTTTAGCCTACTAAAACTTCCAACGTACACAGCCTCTCCTGCTCAATCTGGCCAGAGCTCAACACCGAAATTGCGAACGTCAAAGGATTGCTCCTACACTAAAGGTGCCAGCCCTGAAAGCTCTTGCTGGTCCTCATCTCCCACTGGTAACCTCTCAAACGAACCACAAACACTTGGGCTCTGAACTTGTTTAGCCTACTAAAACTTCCAACGTACACAGCCTCTCCTGCTCAATCTGGCCAGAGCTCAACTCCGAAATTGCGAACGTCCAGGGATTGCTCCTACACTAAAGGTGCCAGCCCTGAAAGCTCTTGCTGGTCCTCATCTCCCACTGGTAACCTCTCAAACGAACCACAAACACTTGGGCTCTGAACTTGTTTAGCCTACTAAAACTTCCAACGTACACAGCCTCTCCTGCTCAATCTGGCCAGAGCTCAACACCGAAATTGCGAACGTCCAGCGATTGCTCCTACACTAAAGGTGCCAGCCCTGAAAGCTCTTGCTGGTCCTCATCTCCCACTGGTAACCTCTCAAACGAACCACAAACACTTGGGCTCTGAACTTGTTTAGCCTACTAAAACTTCCAACGTACACAGCCTCTCCTGCTCAATCTGGCTAGAGCTCAACACCGACATTGCGAACGTCCAGCGATTGCTCCTACGCTAAAGGTGCCAGCCCTGAAAGCTCTTGCTGGTCCTCATCTCCCACTGGTAACCTCTCAAACGAACCACAAACACTTGGGCTCTGAACTTGTTTAGCCTACTAAAACTTCCAACGTACACAGCCTCTCCTGCTCAATCTGGCCAGAGCTCAACACCGACATTGCAAACGTCCAGCGATTGCTCCTACACTAAAGGTGCCAGCCCTGAAAGCTCTTGCTGGTCCTCATCTCCCACTGGTAACCTCTCAAACGAACCACAAACACTTGGCCTCTGAACTTGTTTAGCCTACTAAAACTTCCAACGTACACAGCCTCTCCTGCTCAATCTGGCCAGAGCTCAACACCGAAATTGCGAACGTCCAGCGATTGCTCCTACACTAAAGGTGCCAGCCCTGAAAGCTCTTGCTGGTCCTCATCTCCCACTGGTAACCTCTCAAACGAACCACAAACACTTGGCCTCTGAACTTGTTTAGCCTACTAAAACTTCCAACGTACACAGCCTCTCCTGCTCAATCTGGCCAGAGCTCAACTCCGAAATTGCGAACGTCCAGCGATTGCTCCTACACTAAAGGTGCCAGCCCTGAAAGCTCTTGCTGGTCCTCATCTCCCACTGGTAACCTCTCAAACGAACCACAAACACTTGGGCTCTGAACTTGTTTAGCCTACTAAAACTTCCAACGTAAACAGCCTCTCCTGCTCAATCTGGCCAGAGCTCAACACCGAAATTGCGAACGTCCAGCGATTGCTCCTACACTAAAGGTGCCAGCCCTGAAAGCTCTTGCTGGTCCTCATCTCCCACTGGTAACCTCTCAAACGAACCACAAACACTTGGGCTCTGAACTTGTTTAGCCTACTAAAACTTCCAACGTACACAGCCTCTCCTGCTCAATCTGGCTAGAGCTCAACACCGACATTGCGAACGTCCAGCGATTGCTCCTACGCTAAAGGTGCCAGCCCTGAAAGCTCTTGCTGGTCCTCATCTCCCACTGGTAACCTCTCAAACGAACCACAAACACTTGGGCTCTGAACTTGTTTAGGCTACTAAAACTTCCAACGTACACAGCCTCTCCTGCTCAATCTGGCCAAAATTCAACACCGACATTGCGAACGTCCAGCGATTGCTCCTACACTAAAGGTGCCAGCCCTGAAAGCTCTTGCTGGTCCTCACCTCCCACTGGTAACCTCTCAAACGAACCACAAACACTTGGGCTCTGAACTTGTTTAGCCTACTAAAACTTCCAACGTACACAGCCTCTCCTGCTCAATCTGGCCAGAGCTCAACACCGAAATTGCGAACGTCCAAGGATTGCTCCTACACTAAAGGTGCCAGCCCTGAAAGCTCTTGCTGGTCCTCATCTCCCACTGGTAACCTCTCAAACGAACCACAAACACTTGGCCTCTGAACTTGTTTAGCCTACTAAAACTTCCAACGTACACAGCCTCTCCTGCTCAATCTGGCCAGAGCTCAACACCGACATTGCGAACGTCCAGCGATTGCTCCTACACTAAAGGTGCCAGCCCTGAAAGCTCTTGCTGGTCCTCATCTCCCACTGGTAACCTCTCAAACGAACCACAAACACTTGGGCTCTGAACTTGTTTAGCCTACTAAAACTTCCAACGTACACAGCCTCTCCTGCTCAATCTGGCCAGAGCTCAACACTGACATTGCGAACGTCCAGCGATTGCTCCTACACTAAAGGTGCCAGCCCTGAAAGCTCTTGCTGGTCCTCATCTCCCACTGGTAACCTCTCAAACGAACCACAAACACTTGGCCTCTGAACTTGTTTAGCCTACTAAAACTTCCAACGTACACAGCCTCTCCTGCTCAATCTGGCCAGAGCTCAACTCCGAAATTGCGAACGTCCAGCGATTGCTCCTACACTAAAGGTGCCAGCCCTGAAAGCTCTTGCTGGTCCTCATCTCCCACTGGTAACCTCTCAAACGAACCACAAACACTTGGGCTCTGAACTTGTTTAGCCTACTAAAACTTCCAACGTACACAGCCTCTCCTGCTCAATCTGGCCAGAGCTCAACACCGACATTGCGAACGTCCAGGGATTGCTCCTACACTAAAGGTGCCAGCCCTGAAAGCTCTTGCTGGTCCTCATCTCCCACTGGTAACCTCTCAAACGAACCACAAACACTTGGCCTCTGAACTTGTTTCGCCTACTAAAACTTCCAACGTACACAGCCTCTCCTGCTCAATCTGGCCAGAGCTCAACACCGAAATTGCGAACGTCCAGCGATTGCTCCTACACTAAAGGTGCCAGCCCTGAAAGCTCTTGCTGGTCCTCATCTCCCACTGGTAACCTCTCAAACGAACCACAAACACTTGGCCTCTGAACTTGTTTAGCCTACTAAAACTTCCAACGTACACTCCCTCTCCTGCTCAATCTGCCCAAAATTCAACACCGACATTGCGAACGTCCAGCGATTGCTCCTACACTAAAGGTGCCAGCCCTGAAAGCTCTTGCTGGTCCTCATCTCCCACTGGTAACCTCTCAAACGAACCACAAACACTTGGGCTCTGAACTTGTTTAGCCTACTAAAACTTCCAACGTACACAGCCTCTCCTGCTCAATCTGGCCAGAGCTCAACACCGACATTGCGAACGTCCAGCGATTGCTCCTACACTAAAGGTGCCAGCCCTGAAAGCTCTTGCTGGTCCTCATCTCCCACTGGTAACCTCTCAAACGAACCACAAACACTTGGGCTCTGAACTTGTTTAGCCTACTAAAACTTCCAACGTACACAGCCTCTCCTGCTCAATCTGGCCAGAGCTCAACACCGACATTGCGAACGTCCAGCGATTGCTCCTACACTAAAGGTGCCAGCCCTGAAAGCTCTTGCTGCTCCTCATCTCCCACTGGTAACCTCTCAAACGAACCACAAACACTTGGGCTCTGAACTTGTTTAGCCTACTAAAACTTCCAACGTACACAGCCTCTCCTGCTCAATCTGGCCAGAGCTCAACTCCGAAATGGCGAACGTCCAGCGATTGCTCCTACACTAAAGGTGCCAGCCCTGAAAGCTCTTGCTGGTCCTCATCTCCCACTGGTAACCTCTCAAACGAACCACAAACACTTGGCCTCTGAACTTGTTTAGCCTACTAAAACTTCCAACGTACACAGCCTCTCCTGCTCAATCTGGCCAGAGCTCAACACCGAAATTGTGAATGTCCAGGGATTGCTCCTACACTAAAGGTGCCAGCCCTGAAAGCTCTTGCTGGTCCTCATCTCCCACTGGTAACCTCTCAAACGAACCACAAACACTTGGGCTCTGAACTTGTTTAGCCTACTAAAACTTCCAACGTACACAGCCTCTCCTGCTCAATCTGGCCAGAGCTCAACACCGACATTGCGAACGTCCAGCGATTGCTCCTACACTAAAGGTGCCAGCCCTGAAAGCTCTTGCTGGTCCTCATCTCCCACTGGTAACCTCTCAAACGAACCACAAACACTTGGGCTCTGAACTTGTTTAGCCTACTAAAACTTCCAACGTACACAGCCTCTCCTGCTCAATCTGGCCAGAGCTCAACACCGACATTGCGAACGTCCAGCGATTGCTCCTACACTAAAGGTGCCAGCCCTGAAAGCTCTTGCTGGTCCTCATCTCCCACTGGTAACCTCTCAAACGAACCACAAACACTTGGGCTCTGAACTTGTTTAGCCTACTAAAACTTCCAACGTACACAGCCTCTCCTGCTCAATCTGGCCAGAGCTCAACACTGACATTGCGAACGTCCAGCGATTGCTCCTACACTAAAGGTGCCAGCCCTGAAAGCTCTTGCTGGTCCTCATCTCCCACTGGTAACCTCTCAAACGAACCACAAACACTTGGCCTCTGAACTTGTTTAGCCTACTAAAACTTCCAACGTACACAGCCTCTCCTGCTCAATCTGGCCAGAGCTCAACTCCGAAATTGCGAACGTCCAGCGATTGCTCCTACACTAAAGGTGCCAGCCCTGAAAGCTCTTGCTGGTCCTCATCTCCCACTGGTAACCTCTCAAACGAACCACAAACACTTGGGCTCTGAACTTGTTTAGCCTACTAAAACTTCCAACGTACACAGCCTCTCCTGCTCAATCTGGCCAGAGCTCAACACCGACATTGCGAACGTCCAGGGATTGCTCCTACACTAAAGGTGCCAGCCCTGAAAGCTCTTGCTGGTCCTCATCTCCCACTGGTAACCTCTCAAACGAACCACAAACACTTGGCCTCTGAACTTGTTTCGCCTACTAAAACTTCCAACGTACACAGCCTCTCCTGCTCAATCTGGCCAGAGCTCAACACCGAAATTGCGAACGTCCAGCGATTGCTCCTACACTAAAGGTGCCAGCCCTGAAAGCTCTTGCTGGTCCTCATCTCCCACTGGTAACCTCTCAAACGAACCACAAACACTTGGCCTCTGAACTTGTTTAGCCTACTAAAACTTCCAACGTACACTCCCTCTCCTGCTCAATCTGCCCAAAATTCAACACCGACATTGCGAACGTCCAGCGATTGCTCCTACACTAAAGGTGCCAGCCCTGAAAGCTCTTGCTGGTCCTCATCTCCCACTGGTAACCTCTCAAACGAACCACAAACACTTGGGCTCTGAACTTGTTTAGCCTACTAAAACTTCCAACGTACACAGCCTCTCCTGCTCAATCTGGCCAGAGCTCAACACCGACATTGCGAACGTCCAGCGATTGGTCCTACACTAAAGGTGCCAGCCCTGAAAGCTCTTGCTGGTCCTCATCTCCCACTGGTAACCTCTCAAACGAACCACAAACACTTGGGCTCTGAACTTGTTTAGCCTACTAAAACTTCCAACGTACACAGCCTCTCCTGCTCAATCTGGCCAGAGCTCAACACCGACATTGCGAACGTCCAGCGATTGCTCCTACACTAAAGGTGCCAGCCCTGAAAGCTCTTGCTGCTCCTCATCTCCCACTGGTAACCTCTCAAACGAACCACAAACACTTGGGCTCTGAACTTGTTTAGCCTACTAAAACTTCCAACGTACACAGCCTCTCCTGCTCAATCTGGCCAAAATTCAACACCGACATTGCGAACGTCCAGCGATTGCTCCTACACTAAAGGTGCCAGCCCTGAAAGCTCTTGCTGGTCCTCACCTCCCACTGGTAACCTCTCAAACGAACCACAAACACTTGGGCTCTGAACTTGTTTAGCCTACTAAAACTTCCAACGTACACAGCCTCTCCTGCTCAATCTGGCCAGAGCTCAACACCGAAATTGCGAACGTCCAAGGATTGCTCCTACACTAAAGGTGCCAGCCCTGAAAGCTCTTGCTGGTCCTCATCTCCCACTGGTAACCTCTCAAACGAACCACAAACACTTGGCCTCTGAACTTGTTTAGCCTACTAAAACTTCCAACGTACACAGCCTCTCCTGCTCAATCTGGCCAGAGCTCAACACCGACATTGCGAACGTCCAGCGATTGCTCCTACACTAAAGGTGCCAGCCCTGAAAGCTCTTGCTGGTCCTCATCTCCCACTGGTAACCTCTCAAACGAACCACAAACACTTGGGCTCTGAACTTGTTTAGCCTACTAAAACTTCCAACGTACACAGCCTCTCCTGCTCAATCTGGCCAGAGCTCAACACTGACATTGCGAACGTCCAGCGATTGCTCCTACACTAAAGGTGCCAGCCCTGAAAGCTCTTGCTGGTCCTCATCTCCCACTGGTAACCTCTCAAACGAACCACAAACACTTGGCCTCTGAACTTGTTTAGCCTACTAAAACTTCCAACGTACACAGCCTCTCCTGCTCAATCTGGCCAGAGCTCAACTCCGAAATTGCGAACGTCCAGCGATTGCTCCTACACTAAAGGTGCCAGCCCTGAAAGCTCTTGCTGGTCCTCATCTCCCACTGGTAACCTCTCAAACGAACCACAAACACTTGGGCTCTGAACTTGTTTAGCCTACTAAAACTTCCAACGTACACAGCCTCTCCTGCTCAATCTGGCCAGCGCTCAACACCGACATTGCGAACGTCCAGGGATTGCTCCTACACTAAAGGTGCCAGCCCTGAAAGCTCTTGCTGGTCCTCATCTCCCACTGGTAACCTCTCAAACGAACCACAAACACTTGGCCTCTGAACTTGTTTCGCCTACTAAAACTTCCAACGTACACAGCCTCTCCTGCTCAATCTGGCCAGAGCTCAACACCGAAATTGCGAACGTCCAGCGATTGCTCCTACACTAAAGGTGCCAGCCCTGAAAGCTCTTGCTGGTCCTCATCTCCCACTGGTAACCTCTCAAACGAACCACAAACACTTGGCCTCTGAACTTGTTTAGCCTACTAAAACTTCCAACGTACACTCCCTCTCCTGCTCAATCTGCCCAAAATTCAACACCGACATTGCGAACGTCCAGCGATTGCTCCTACACTAAAGGTGCCAGCCCTGAAAGCTCTTGCTGGTCCTCATCTCCCACTGGTAACCTCTCAAACGAACCACAAACACTTGGCCTCTGAACTTGTTTAGCCTACTAAAACTTCCAACGTACACAGCCTCTCCTGCTCAATCTGGCCAGAGCTCAACACCGACATTGCGAACGTCCAGCGATTGCTCCTACACTAAAGGTGCCAGCCCTGAAAGCTCTTGCTGGTCCTCATCTCCCACTGGTAACCTCTCAAACGAACCACAAACACTTGGGCTCTGAACTTGTTTAGCCTACTAAAACTTCCAACGTACACAGCCTCTCCTGCTCAATCTGGCCAGAGCTCAACACCGACATTGCGAACGTCCAGCGATTGCTCCTACACTAAAGGTGCCAGCCCTGAAAGCTCTTGCTGGTCCTCATCTCCCACTGGTAACCTCTCAAACGAACCACAAACACTTGGGCTCTGAACTTGTTTAGCCTACTAAAACTTCCAACGTACACAGCCTCTCCTGCTCAATCTGGCCAGAGCTCAACTCCGAAATGGCGAACGTCCAGCGATTGCTCCTACACTAAAGGTGCCAGCCCTGAAAGCTCTTGCTGGTCCTCATCTCCCACTGGTAACCTCTCAAACGAACCACAAACACTTGGCCTCTGAACTTGTTTAGCCTACTAAAACTTCCAACGTACACAGCCTCTCCTGCTCAATCTGGCCAGAGCTCAACACCGAAATTGTGAATGTCCAGGGATTGCTCCTACACTAAAGGTGCCAGCCCTGAAAGCTCTTGCTGGTCCTCATCTCCCACTGGTAACCTCTCAAACGAACCACAAACACTTGGGCTCTGAACTTGTTTAGCCTACTAAAACTTCCAACGTACACAGCCTCTCCTGCTCAATCTGGCCAGAGCTCAACACCGACATTGCGAACGTCCAGCGATTGCTCCTACACTAAAGGTGCCAGCCCTGAAAGCTCTTGCTGGTCCTCATCTCCCACTGGTAACCTCTCAAACGAACCACAAACACTTGGGCTCTGAACTTGTTTAGCCTACTAAAACTTCCAACGTACACAGCTCTCCTGCTCAATCTGGCCAGAGCTCAACACCGACATTGCGAACGTCCAGCGATTGCTCCTACACTAAAGGTGCCAGCCCTGAAAGCTCTTGCTGGTCCTCATCTCCCACTGGTAACCTCTCAAACGAACCACAAACACTTGGGCTCTGAACTTGTTTAGCCTACTAAAACTTCCAACGTACACAGCCTCTCCTGCTCAATCTGGCCAGAGCTCAACACCTCGACATTGCGAACGTCCAGCGATTGCTCCTACACTAAAGGTGCCAGCCCTGAAAGCTCTTGCTGGTCCTCATCTCCCACTGGTAACCTCTCAAACGAACCACAAACACTTGGCCTCTGAACTTGTTTAGCCTACTAAAACTTCCAACGTACACAGCCTCTCCTGCTCAATCTGGCCAGAGCTCAACTCCGAAATTGCGAACGTCCAGCGATTGCTCCTACACTAAAGGTGCCAGCCCTGAAAGCTCTTGCTGGTCCTCATCTTCCACTGGTAACCTCTCAAACGAACCACAAACACTTGGGCTCTGAACTTGTTTAGCCTACTAAAACTTCCAACGTACACAGCCTCTCCTGCTCAATCTGGCCAGAGCTCAACACCGACATTGCGAACGTCCAGCGATTGCTCCTACACTAAAGGTGCCAGCCCTGAAAGCTCTTGCTGGTCCTCATCTCCCACTGGTAACCTCTCAAACGAACCACAAACACTTGGCCTCTGAACTTGTTTAGCCTACTAAAACTTCCAACGTACACAGCCTCTCCTGCTCAATCTGGCCAGAGCTCAACACCGAAATTGCGAACGTCCAGCGATTGCTCCTACACTAAAGGTGCCAGCCCTGAAAGCTCTTGCTGGTCCTCATCTCCCACTGGTAACCTCTCAAACGAACCACAAACACTTGGCCTCTGAACTTGTTTAGCCTACTAAAACTTCCAACGTACACAGCCTCTCCTGCTCAATCTGGCCAGAGCTCAACACCGACATTGCGAACGTCCAGCGATTGCTCCTACACTAAAGGTGCCAGCCCTGAAAGCTCTTGCTGGTCCTCATCTCCCACTGGTAACCTCTCAAACGAACCACAAGCACTTGGGCTCTGAACTTGTTTAGCCTACTAAAACTTCCAACGTACACAGCCTCTCCTGCTCAATCTGGCCAGAGCTCAACACCGACATTGCGAACGTCCAGCGATTGCTCCTACACTAAAGGTGCCAGCCCTGAAAGCTCTTGCTGCTCCTCATCTCCCACTGGTAACCTCTCAAACGAACCACAAACACTTGGCTCTGAACTTGTTTAGCCTACTAAAACTTCCAACGTACACAGCCTCTCCTGCTCAATCTGGCCAGAGCTCAACTCCGAAATGGCGAACGTCCAGCGATTGCTCCTACACTAAAGGTGCCAGCCCTGAAAGCTCTTGCTGGTCCTCATCTCCCACTGGTAACCTCTCAAACGAACCACAAACACTTGGGCTCTGAACTTGTTTAGCCTACTAAAACTTCCAACGTACACAGCCTCTCCTGCTCAATCTGGCCAGAGCTCAACACCGAAATTGCTGAACTGTCCAGGGATTGCTCCTACACTAAAGGTGCCAGCCCTGAAAGCTCTTGCTGGTCCTCATCTCCCACTGGTAACCTCTCAAACGAACCACAAACACTTGGGCTCTGAACTTGTTTAGCCTACTAAAACTTCCAACGTACACAGCCTCTCCTGCTCAATCTGGCCAGAGCTCAACACCGACATTGCGAACGTCCAGCGATTGCTCCTACACTAAAGGTGCCAGCCCTGAAAGCTCTTGCTGGTCCTCATCTCCCACTGGTAACCTCTCAAACGAACCACAAACACTTGGGCTCTGAACTTGTTTAGCCTACTAAAACTTCCAACGTACACAGCCTCTCCTGCTCAATCTGGCCAGAGCTCAACACCGACATTGCGAACGTCAAAGGATTGCTCCTACACTAAAGGTGCCAGCCCTGAAAGCTCTTGCTGGTCCTCATCTCCCACTGGTAACCTCTCAAACGAACCACAAACACTTGGGCTCTGAACTTGTTTAGCCTACTAAAACTTCCAACGTACACAGCCTCTCCTGCTCAATCTGGCCAGAGCTCAACTCCGAAATTGCGAACGTCCAGCGATTGCTCCTACACTAAAGGTGCCAGCCCTGAAAGCTCTTGCTGGTCCTCATCTCCCACTGGTAACCTCTCAAACGAACCACAAACACTTGGGCTCTGAACTTGTTTCGCCTACTAAAACTTCCAACGTAAACAGCCTCTCCTGCTCAATCTGGCCAGAGCTCAACTCCGAAATTGCGAACGTCCAGGGATTGCTCCTACACTAAAGGTGCCAGCCCTGAAAGCTCTTGCTGGTCCTCATCTCCCACTGGTAACCTCTCAAACGAACCACAAACACTTGGGCTCTGAACTTGTTTAGCCTACTAAAACTTCCAACGTACACAGCCTCTCCTGCTCAATCTGGCCAAAATTCACCAACGAAATTGCGAACGTCCAGCGATTGCTCCTACACTAAAGGTTCCAGCCCTGAAAGCTCTTGCTGGTCCTCATCTCCCACTGGTAACCTCTCAAACGAACCACAAACACTTGGGCTCTGAACTTGTTTAGCCTACTAAAACTTCCAACGTACACAGCCTCTCCTGCTCAATCTGGCCAGAGCTCAACACCGACATTGCGAACGTCCAGCGATTGCTCCTACACTAAAGGTGCCAGCCCTGAAAGCTCTTGCTGGTCCTCATCTCCCACTGGTAACCTCTCAAACGAACCACAAACACTTGGGCTCTGAACTTGTTTAGCCTACTAAAACTTCCAACGTACACAGCCTCTCCTGCTCAATCTGGCCAAAATTCACCAACGAAATTGCGAACGTCCAGCGATTGCTCCTACACTAAAGGTGCCAGCCCTGAAAGCTCTTGCTGGTCCTCATCTCCCACTGGTAACCTCTCAAACGAACCACAAACACTTGGGCTCTGAACTTGTTTAGCCTACTAAAACTTCCAACGTACACAGCCTCTCCTGCTCAATCTGGCCAGAGCTCAACACCGAAATTGCGAACGTCAAAGGATTGCTCCTACACTAAAGGTGCCAGCCCTGAAAGCTCTTGCTGGTCCTCATCTCCCACTGGTAACCTCTCAAACGAACCACAAACACTTGGGCTCTGAACTTGTTTAGCCTACTAAAACTTCCAACGTACACAGCCTCTCCTGCTCAATCTGGCCAGAGCTCAACTCCGAAATTGCGAACGTCCAGCGATTGCTCCTACACTAAAGGTGCCAGCCCTGAAAGCTCTTGCTGGTCCTCATCTCCCACTGGTAACCTCTCAAACGAACCACAAACACTTGGGCTCTGAACTTGTTTCGCCTACTAAAACTTCCAACGTAAACAGCCTCTCCTGCTCAATCTGGCCAGAGCTCAACTCCGAAATTGCGAACGTCCAGGGATTGCTCCTACACTAAAGGTGCCAGCCCTGAAAGCTCTTGCTGGTCCTCATCTCCCACTGGTAACCTCTCAAACGAACCACAAACACTTGGGCTCTGAACTTGTTTAGCCTACTAAAACTTCCAACGTACACAGCCTCTCCTGCTCAATCTGGCCAAAATTCACCAACGAAATTGCGAACGTCCAGCGATTGCTCCTACACTAAAGGTTCCAGCCCTGAAAGCTCTTGCTGGTCCTCATCTCCCACTGGTAACCTCTCAAACGAACCACAAACACTTGGGCTCTGAACTTGTTTAGCCTACTAAAACTTCCAACGTACACAGCCTCTCCTGCTCAATCTGGCCAGAGCTCAACACCGACATTGCGAACGTCCAGCGATTGCTCCTACACTAAAGGTGCCAGCCCTGAAAGCTCTTGCTGGTCCTCATCTCCCACTGGTAACCTCTCAAACGAACCACAAACACTTGGCCTCTGAACTTGTTTAGCCTACTAAAACTTCCAACGTACACAGCCTCTCCTGCTCAATCTGCCCAAAATTCAACACCGAAATTGTGAACGTCCAGCGATTGCTCCTACACTAAAGGTGCCAGCCCTGAAAGCTCTTGCTGGTCCTCATCTCCCACTGGTAACCTCTCAAACGGACCACAAACACTTGGGCTCTGAACTTGTTTAGCCTACTAAAACTTCCAACGTACACAGCCTCTCCTGCTCAATCTGGCCAGAGCTCAACACCGAAATTGCGAACGTCAAAGGATTGCTCCTACACTAAAGGTGCCAGCCCTGAAAGCTCTTGCTGGTCCTCATCTCCCACTGGTAACCTCTCAAACGAACCACAAACACTTGGGCTCTGAACTTGTTTCGCCTACTAAAACTTCCAACGTACGCAGCCTCTCCTGCTCAATCTGCCCAAAATTCAACACCGAAATTGCGAACGTCCAGCGATTGCTCCTACACTAAAGGTGCCAGCCCTGAAAGCTCTTGCTGGTCCTCATCTCCCACTGGTAACCTCTCAAACGAACCACAAACACTTGGCCTCTGAACTTGTTTAGCCTACTAAAACTTCCAACGTACACAGCCTCTCCTGCTCAATCTGGCCAGAGCTCAACTCCGAAATTGCGAACGTCCAGTGATTGCTCCTACGCTAAAGGTGCCAGCCCTGAAAGCTCTTGCTGGTCCTCATCTCCCACTGGTAACCTCTCAAACGAACCACAAACACTTGGGCTCTGAACTTGTTTAGCCTACTAAAACTTCCAACGTACACAGCCTCTCCTGCTCAATCTGGCCAGAGCTCAACACCGAAATTGTGAACGTCCAAGGATTGCTCCTACACTAAAG
The DNA here is from genome assembly GCF_030936135.1 of Gavia stellata. Taxonomy (NCBI): domain Eukaryota; kingdom Metazoa; phylum Chordata; class Aves; order Gaviiformes; family Gaviidae; genus Gavia; species Gavia stellata. Next base: position 8,290 of record NW_026776739.1, on the reverse strand, counting down.
GTGCCAGCCCTGAAAGCTCTTGCTGGTCCTCATCTCCCACTGGTAACCTCTCAAACGAACCACAAACACTTGGGCTCTGAACTTGTTTAGCCTACTAAAACTTCCAACGTACACAGCCTCTCCTGCTCAATCTGGCCAAAATTCAACACCGAAATTGTGAACGTTCAGCGATTGCTCCTACACTAAAGGTGCCAGCCCTGAAAGCTCTTGCTGGTCCTCATCTCCCACTGGTAACCTCTCAAACGAACCACAAACACTTGGGCTCTGAACTTGTTTAGCCTACTAAAACTTCCAACGTACACAGCCTCTCCTGCTCAATCTGCCCAAAATTCAACACCGAAATTGCGAACGTCCAGCGATTGCTCCTACACTAAAGGTTCCAGCCCTGAAAGCTCTTGCTGGTCCTCATCTCCCACTGGTAACCTCTCAAACGAACCACAAACACTTGGGCTCTGAACTTGTTTAGCCTACTAAAACTTCCAACGTACACAGCCTCTCCTGCTCAATCTGGCCAGAGCTCAACTCCGAAATTGCGAACGTCCAGGGATTGCTCCTACACTAAAGGTGCCAGCCCTGAAAGCTCTTGCTGGTCCTCATCTCCCACTGGTAACCTCTCAAACGAACCACAAACACTTGGGCTCTGAACTTGTTTAGCCTACTAAAACTTCCAACGTACACAGCCTCTCCTGCTCAATCTGGCCAAAATTCACCAACGAAATTGCGAACGTCCAGCGATTGCTCCTACACTAAAGGTTCCAGCCCTGAAAGCTCTTGCTGGTCCTCATCTCCCACTGGTAACCTCTCAAACGAACCACAAACACTTGGGCTCTGAACTTGTTTAGCCTACTAAAACTTCCAACGTACACAGCCTCTCCTGCTCAATCTGGCCAGAGCTCAACACCGACATTGCGAACGTCCAGCGATTGCTCCTACACTAAAGGTGCCAGCCCTGAAAGCTCTTGCTGGTCCTCATCTCCCACTGGTAACCTCTCAAACGAACCACAAACACTTGGGCTCTGAACTTGTTTAGCCTACTAAAACTTCCAACGTACACAGCCTCTCCTGCTCAATCTGGCCAAAATTCACCAACGAAATTGCGAACGTCCAGCGATTGCTCCTACACTAAAGGTGCCAGCCCTGAAAGCTCTTGCTGGTCCTCATCTCCCACTGGTAACCTCTCAAACGAACCACAAACACTTGGGCTCTGAACTTGTTTAGCCTACTAAAACTTCCAACGTACACAGCCTCTCCTGCTCAATCTGGCCAGAGCTCAACACCGAAATTGCGAACGTCAAAGGATTGCTCCTACACTAAAGGTGCCAGCCCTGAAAGCTCTTGCTGGTCCTCATCTCCCACTGGTAACCTCTCAAACGAACCACAAACACTTGGGCTCTGAACTTGTTTAGCCTACTAAAACTTCCAACGTACACAGCCTCTCCTGCTCAATCTGGCCAGAGCTCAACTCCGAAATTGCGAACGTCCAGCGATTGCTCCTACACTAAAGGTGCCAGCCCTGAAAGCTCTTGCTGGTCCTCATCTCCCACTGGTAACCTCTCAAACGAACCACAAACACTTGGGCTCTGAACTTGTTTCGCCTACTAAAACTTCCAACGTAAACAGCCTCTCCTGCTCAATCTGGCCAGAGCTCAACTCCGAAATTGCGAACGTCCAGGGATTGCTCCTACACTAAAGGTGCCAGCCCTGAAAGCTCTTGCTGGTCCTCATCTCCCACTGGTAACCTCTCAAACGAACCACAAACACTTGGGCTCTGAACTTGTTTAGCCTACTAAAACTTCCAACGTACACAGCCTCTCCTGCTCAATCTGGCCAAAATTCACCAACGAAATTGCGAACGTCCAGCGATTGCTCCTACACTAAAGGTTCCAGCCCTGAAAGCTCTTGCTGGTCCTCATCTCCCACTGGTAACCTCTCAAACGAACCACAAACACTTGGGCTCTGAACTTGTTTAGCCTACTAAAACTTCCAACGTACACAGCCTCTCCTGCTCAATCTGGCCAGAGCTCAACACCGACATTGCGAACGTCCAGCGATTGCTCCTACACTAAAGGTGCCAGCCCTGCAAGCTCTTGCTGGTCCTCATCTCCCACTGGTAACCTCTCAAACGAACCACAAACACTTGGCCTCTGAACTTGTTTAGCCTACTAAAACTTCCAACGTACACAGCCTCTCCTGCTCAATCTGCCCAAAATTCAACACCGAAATTGTGAACGTCCAGCGATTGCTCCTACACTAAAGGTGCCAGCCCTGAAAGCTCTTGCTGGTCCTCATCTCCCACTGGTAACCTCTCAAACGGACCACAAACACTTGGGCTCTGAACTTGTTTAGCCTACTAAAACTTCCAACGTACACAGCCTCTCCTGCTCAATCTGGCCAGAGCTCAACACCGAAATTGCGAACGTCAAAGGATTGCTCCTACACTAAAGGTGCCAGCCCTGAAAGCTCTTGCTGGTCCTCATCTCCCACTGGTAACCTCTCAAACGAACCACAAACACTTGGGCTCTGAACTTGTTTCGCCTACTAAAACTTCCAACGTACGCAGCCTCTCCTGCTCAATCTGCCCAAAATTCAACACCGAAATTGCGAACGTCCAGCGATTGCTCCTACACTAAAGGTGCCAGCCCTGAAAGCTCTTGCTGGTCCTCATCTCCCACTGGTAACCTCTCAAACGAACCACAAACACTTGGCCTCTGAACTTGTTTAGCCTACTAAAACTTCCAACGTACACAGCCTCTCCTGCTCAATCTGGCCAGAGCTCAACTCCGAAATTGCGAACGTCCAGTGATTGCTCCTACGCTAAAGGTGCCAGCCCTGAAAGCTCTTGCTGGTCCTCATCTCCCACTGGTAACCTCTCAAACGAACCACAAACACTTGGGCTCTGAACTTGTTTAGCCTACTAAAACTTCCAACGTACACAGCCTCTCCTGCTCAATCTGGCCAGAGCTCAACACCGAAATTGTGAACGTCCAAGGATTGCTCCTACACTAAAGGTGCCAGCCCTGAAAGCTCTTGCTGGTCCTCATCTCCCACTGGTAACCTCTCAAACGAACCACAAACACTTGGGCTCTGAACTTGTTTAGCCTACTAAAACTTCCAACGTACACAGCCTCTCCTGCTCAATCTGCCCAAAATTCAACACCGAAATTGCGAACGTCCAGCGATTGCTCCTACACTAAAGGTTCCAGCCCTGAAAGCTCTTGCTGGTCCTCATCTCCCACTGGTAACCTCTCAAACGAACCACAAACACTTGGGCTCTGAACTTGTTTAGCCTACTAAAACTTCCAACGTACACAGCCTCTCCTGCTCAATCTGGCCAGAGCTCAACTCCGAAATTGCGAACGTCCAGGGATTGCTCCTACACTAAAGGTGCCAGCCCTGAAAGCTCTTGCTGGTCCTCATCTCCCACTGGTAACCTCTCAAACGAACCACAAACACTTGGGCTCTGAACTTGTTTAGCCTACTAAAACTTCCAACGTACACAGCCTCTCCTGCTCAATCTGGCCAGAGCTCAACACCGAAATTGCGAACGTCCAGTGATTGCTCCTACGCTAAAGGTGCCAGCCCTGAAAGCTCTTGCTGGTCCTCATCTCCCACTGGTAACCTCTCAAACGAACCACAAACACTTGGGCTCTGAACTTGTTTAGCCTACTAAAACTTCCAACGTACACAGCCTCTCCTGCTCAATCTGGCCAGAGCTCAACACCGAAATTGCGAACGTCCAGCGATTGCTCCTACACTAAAGGTGCCAGCCCTGAAAGCTCTTGCTGGTCCTCATCTCCCACTGGTAACCTCTCAAACGAACCACAAACACTTGGGCTCTGAACTTGTTTAGCCTACTAAAACTTCCAACGTACACAGCCTCTCCTGCTCAATCTGGCCAGAGCTCAACACCGAAATTGCGAACGTCCAGCGATTGCTCCTACACTAAAGGTGCCAGCCCTGAAAGCTCTTGCTGGTCCTCATCTCCCACTGGTAACCTCTCAAACGAACCACAAACACATGGGCTCAGAACTTGTTTAGCCTACTAAAACTTCCAACGTACACAGCCTCTCCTGCTCAATCTGGCCAGAGCTCAACACCGAAATTGTGAACGTCCAGGGATTGCTCCTACACTAAAGGTGCCAGCCCTGAAAGCTCTTGCTGGTCCTCATCTCCCACTGGTAACCTCTCAAACGAACCACAAACACTTGGGCTCTGAACTTGTTTAGCCTACTAAAACTTCCAACGTACACAGCCTCTCCTGCTCAATCTGGCCAGAGCTCAACTCCGAAATTGCGAACGTCCAGCGATTGCTCCTACACTAAAGGTGCCAGCCCTGAAAGCTCTTGCTGGTCCTCATCTCCCACTGGTAACCTCTCAAACGAACCACAAACACTTGGGCTCTGAACTTGTTTAGCCTACTAAAACTTCCAACGTACACAGCCTCTCCTGCTCAATCTGGCCAGAGCTCAACTCCGACATTGCGAACGTCCAGCGATTGCTCCTACACTAAAGGTGCCAGCCCTGAAAGCTCTTGCTGGTCCTCATCTCCCACTGGTAACCTCTCAAACGAACCACAAACACTTGGGCTCTGAACTTGTTTAGCCTACTAAAACTTCCAACGTACACAGCCTCTCCTGCTCAATCTGGCCAGAGCTCAACACCGACATTGCGAACGTCCAGCGATTGCTCCTACACTAAAGGTGCCAGCCCTGAAAGCTCTTGCTGGTCCTCATCTCCCACTGGTAACCTCTCAAACGAACCACAAACACTTGGGCTCTGAACTTGTTTAGCCTACTAAAACTTCCAACGTACACAGCCTCTCCTGCTCAATCTGGCCTAGAGCTCAACACCGACATTGCGAACGTCCAGCGATTGCTCCTACGCTAAAGGTGCCAGCCCTGAAAGCTCTTGCTGGTCCTCATCTCCCACTGGTAACCTCTCAAACGAACCACAAACACTTGGGCTCTGAACTTGTTTAGCCTACTAAAACTTCCAACGTACACAGCCTCTCCTGCTCAATCTGGCCAGAGCTCAACACCGACATTGCGAACGTCCAGCGATTGCTCCTACACTAAAGGTGCCAGCCCTGAAAGCTCTTGCTGGTCCTCATCTCCCACTGGTAACCTCTCAAACGAACCACAAACACTTGGGCTCTGAACTTGTTTAGCCTACTAAAACTTCCAACGTACACAGCCTCTCCTGCTCAATCTGGCCAGAGCTCAACACCGACATTGCGAACGTCCAGCGATTGCTCCTACACTAAAGGTGCCAGCCCTGAAAGCTCTTGCTGGTCCTCATCTCCCACTGGTAACCTCTCAAACGAACCACAAACACTTGGGCTCTGAACTTGTTTAGCCTACTAAAACTTCCAACGTACACAGCCTCTCCTGCTCAATCTGGCCAGAGCTCAACACCGACATTGCGAACGTCCAGCGATTGCTCCTACACTAAAGGTGCCAGCCCTGAAAGCTCTTGCTGGTCCTCATCTCCCACTGGTAACCTCTCAAACGAACCACAAACACTTGGGCTCTGAACTTGTTTAGCCTACTAAAACTTCCAACGTACACAGCCTCTCCTGCTCAATCTGGCCAGAGCTCAACACCTGACATTGCGAACGTCCAGCGATTGCTCCTACACTAAAGGTGCCAGCCCTGAAAGCTCTTGCTGGTCCTCATCTCCCACTGGTAACCTCTCAAACGAACCACAAACACTTGGGCTCTGAACTTGTTTAGCCTACTAAAACTTCCAACGTACACAGCCTCTCCTGCTCAATCTGGCCAGAGCTCAACACCGACATTGCGAACGTCCAGCGATTGCTCCTACACTAAAGGTGCCAGCCCTGAAAGCTCTTGCTGGTCCTCATCTCCCACTGGTAACCTCTCAAACGAACCACAAACACTTGGCTCTGAACTTGTTTAGCCTACTAAAACTTCCAACGTACACAGCCTCTCCTGCTCAATCTGGCCAGAGCTCAACACCGACATTGCGAACGTCCAGCGATTGCTCCTACACTAAAGGTGCCAGCCCTGAAATCTCTTGCTGGTCCTCATCTCCCACTGGTAACCTCTCAAACGAACCACAAACACTTGGGCTCTGAACTTGTTTAGCCTACTAAAACTTCCAACGTACACAGCCTCTCCTGCTCAATCTGGCCAGAGCTCAACACCGAAATTGCGAACGTCCAGGATTGCTCCTACACTAAAGGTGCCAGCCCTGAAAGCTCTTGCTGGTCCTCATCTCCCACTGGTAACCTCTCAAACGAACCACAAACACTTGGGCTCTGAACTTGTTTCGCCTACTAAAACTTCCAACGTACACAGCCTCTCCTGCTCAATCTGGCCAGAGCTCAACACCGAAATTGCGAACGTCCAGCGATTGCTCCTACACTAAAGGTGCCAGCCCTGAAAGCTCTTGCTGGTCCTCATCTCCCACTGGTAACCTCTCAAACGAACCACAAACACTTGGGCTCTGAACTTGTTTAGCCTACTAAAACTTCCAACGTACACAGCCTCTCCTGCTCAATCTGCCAAGCTCAACACCGACATTGCGAACGTCCAGCGATTGCTCCTACACTAAAGGTGCCAGCCCTGAAAGCTCTTGCTGGTCCTCATCTCCCACTGGTAACCTCTCAAACGAACCACAAACACTTGGGCTCTGAACTTGTTTAGCCTACTAAAACTTCCAACGTACACAGCCTCTCCTGCTCAATCTGGCCAGAGCTCAACACCGACATTGCGAACGTCCAGCGATTGCTCCTACACTAAAGGTGCCAGCCCTGAAAGCTCTTGCTGGTCCTCATCTCCCACTGGTAACCTCTCAAACGAACCACAAACACTTGGGCTCTGAACTTGTTTAGCCTACTAAAACTTCCAACGTACACAGCCTCTCCTGCTCAATCTGGCCAGAGCTCAACACCGAAATTGCGAACGTCCAGCGATTGCTCCTACACTAAAGGTGCCAGCCCTGAAAGCTCTTGCTGGTCCTCATCTCCCACTGGTAACCTCTCAAACGAACCACAAACACTTGGCTCTGAACTTGTTTAGCCTACTAAAACTTCCAACGTACACAGCCTCTCCTGCTCAATCTGGCCAGAGCTCAACACCGAAATTGCGAACGTCCAGCGATTGCTCCTACACTAAAGGTGCCAGCCCTGAAAGCTCTTGCTGGTCCTCATCTCCCACTGGTAACCTCTCAAACGAACCACAAACACTTGGGCTCTGAACTTGTTTAGCCTACTAAAACTTCCAACGTACACAGCCTCTCCTGCTCAATCTGGCCAGAGCTCAACACCGACATTGCGAACGTCCAGCGATTGCTCCTACACTAAAGGTGCCAGCCCTGAAAGCTCTTGCTGGTCCTCATCTCCCACTGGTAACCTCTCAAACGAACCACAAACACTTGGGCTCTGAACTTGTTTAGCCTACTAAAACTTCCAACGTACACAGCCTCTCCTGCTCAATCTGGCCAGAGCTCAACACCGAATTGCGAACGTCCAGCGATTGCTCCTACACTAAAGGTGCCAGCCCTGAAAGCTCTTGCTGGTCCTCATCTCCCACTGGTAACCTCTCAAACGAACCACAAACACTTGGGCTCTGAACTTGTTTAGCCTACTAAAACTTCCAACGTACACAGCCTCTCCTGCTCAATCTGGCCAGAGCTCAACACCGACATTGCGAACGTCCAGCGATTGCTCCTACACTAAAGGTGCCAGCCCTGAAAGCTCTTGCTGGTCTCATCTCCCACTGGTAACCTCTCAAACGAACCACAAACACTTGGGCTCTGAACTTGTTTAGCCTACTAAAACTTCCAACGTACACAGCCTCTCCTGCTCAATCTGGCCAGAGCTCAACACCGACATTGCGAACGTCCAGCGATTGCTCCTACACTAAAGGTGCCAGCCCTGAAAGCTCTTGCTGGTCCTCATCTCCCACTGGTAACCTCTCAACGAACCACAAACACTTGGGCTCTGAACTTGTTTAGCCTACTAAAACTTCCAACGTACACAGCCTCTCCTGCTCAATCTGGCCAGAGCTCAAACACCGACATTGCGAACGTCCAGCGATTGCTCCTACACTAAAGGTGCCAGCCCTGAAAGCTCTATAGCTGGTCCTCATCTCCCACTGGTAACCTCTCAAACGAACCACAAACACTTGGCCTCTGAACTTGTTTAGCCTACTAAAACTTCCAACGTACACAGCCTCTCCTGCTCAATCTGGCCAGAGCTCAACACCGACATTGCGAACGTCCAGGGATTGCTCCTACACTAAAGGTGCCAGCCCTGAAAGCTCTA